>NW_027196038.1:0-72500 GCF_038502225.1 Cherax quadricarinatus | reverse complement strand
CCCCATCCCTGGCATACATGTCATTTCTGCCATAGAAAATGACCCAGTTGTCTATGAATGTCACTGCATTTTCCTTACAGTGTTTGTCCAGCCAGCAATTGACACCAGTTGCCCTGGACAATCATTCATTTCCAACTCCTCTCGAATAAATTTGTGTGTGGAAAGGATTTTGGAGCCACATTCATGGAGTGAGCCTACTGCAATGTTCCTTTCTTCTTTTTTATTAGCTTATAGCCTGATATGTTTAATTTGAATTGCCTATACACGATTTTCTTGCTTATTTATTCGATATAACTTTAATTTATTTAGAGGTTTGAATTATTTGCAATTTACCATCGTATTGGACAACCTTTACCATTATTATTAAAAGTGCGGACAAGTAGACGTCATTGAAATTGGGTACATTTACCAGTAGGTCTCCTACAGCGTATTTTGCCTGACTGTGTTAGGTATCACCTTGCTGGGAGAAATGTCAGCTTTGAGTGAAGTGTCACCTCAGTATTTAAAATAAAATGTGCTCCTCTTGCCTCTTCTTCCTATTTCTTTGCAGATATGTATTTAAGCACATCAAGTTTGTTGGTGTTTATCCTGGTAGGTGATGTTGATAGCAAGTTATTGTGCCATAACCTCGCAGAGGGAGAGAAGGCAAAGGTCAGTTTAAGTCATAAGTGTTCTGAATATTAAAACATCTAACAAAAGAATTGAGAAAAATATGTATCTATTGAAACTTAAAAGGGACTATTATTCGTGTTTGGAATGTGAATAAGGCCGACTGAACAAGACGACTTCTGTAAAGGCTAAAAGAGTAGATAGGTTTACTATTTAGTATATGGATGGTTATGAGCTGTACCATTAGGGTAAAGAACGTTGTTAGTGTCAGTAATGTGAACATTGTTTTGTGTTCTATTAGGCTATCATTAAGAGAGCGGCCATTTTTACCAAGGTATTGAAGGTGGTAGCTGAAGCAGGAAATGAAACAGACACAGAAATTACCATTAACAGTGGTATGAACTAGACTGTTACGAAGTATATTAATCTGGTGAAATGCAAGCTTGATATCTAGAGGAGGGTGGATGTTAATAAGATTTTGAAACAGAAATATAGGGAAGGCAAAGTACAAGAGGAGTTTGCTGAAGTAATAGGTTTAGGAGAAAAGAAACTCCGTTTAGCATGGGAGTAGGCAGAGTTTATGAAACTGGAAGGGCAGCTTAGACGGGAGAATGACCTGATAACTGTTTCAATTTTACAGTCGAGAAATTGAAAATCACAGTTGCGAGGAGCACCGAGATTAACAAGAATACTCTTCTTAACAGGATAATGATAAGAAAAACCAGTGAATGAATATGTCACTGTACAGAGGCTTTTAGTAGACGAAACGCGAAATGCCTGTCACAGAATGAACATGTGTGTGGGTGTGTATGTACTCATTTATTTGTAGTTGTAGGGGTCGATTCATAGCTCGTGTATGTGTGTGTGTGTGTGTGTGTGTGTGTGTGTGTGTGTGTGTACTCGCCTAATTCTCACCTAAATGTGACTGCATGCGTCGATTCATAGCTCCTGGCCCCGCCTCTTCACTGGTCCCTACTAGGTCCACTCTCTCTGGTCTAGAGCTTTACCATACCTCTTCTTAAAGCTATGTATGGACCCTGCCTCCACTACATCACTCTCCAGACTGTTTCACTTCCTGACAACTGTATGACTGAGAAAAAGTTCTCACTTCATGTGGCTCATCTGAGTTTTCAACTTCTAATTGTAACACCTTGATGCTGTGCCCCATCTATCAAACAACCTGTCCCTATCCATCTTCTTAGTCACACCTCCTCTCAGTATTTTATAAATCGGTATCATGTTGTCCCTGTCTTTCCTGTCCTCCATTGTTGTCTGGTCGATTTCTCTAAACCTCTTCTCCTAGGACACTCCCCTTAGCTTCGGGACTAGTCTTGTTGTTAACCTTAACACTTTCTCTAATTTCTTGATGTCCTTGACCAGGTGTGGGTTCCAAACTGGTGCTGCGTACTCCAGTATGGGCCTGTCGTACACGCTGTACTGTCTTGAACAATTATGTATGTGTGTGTGTGTGTGTGTGTGTGTGTGTGTGTGTGTGTGTGTGTGTGTGTGTGTGTGTGTGTGTGTGTGTGTGTGTGTGTGTGTGTATGTACTCAAATAATTGTGGTTGCAGGAGTCGATCCATAGCTCCTAGCCCCGCCTCTTCACTGGTCACTACGTGTGAGTGTGTCAAGACCCATTTATATATACATTTACGTGTGTCGAGACATTTCCCGTATGTACAGTGATTTTTGTTGTTAGAAACTCTTGTGTCCTAGTGTACATTTTTGTTCTTAACTTCCGTGTGTTACATGTGACTCGATCTCAAAATATTTCCCAGTGCCGTGTTATCGCTCATTTTTGAGTTGAATTTTTTAAATGTTTGTTATTATTTCCAATTCTCTCCAACCTGAAGTAATATTTTCTCTTGTACACGTTTTAATATTATTTGTCTGTTGTGTGGAGTATTTTTTTTTAATTTATCAATCATTCACTCCTTGTGAACTGAATATGTTTGCCATTTGTGTTCTTTAAGTGTTGTGAAATCTGTCTTATCTCATTATTATGTACTATTATTTTTCTTGTGTTTTGACATGTTTCCATTGTATTTTCCTGTGTTTTTCTGCTAATTCTGTGTGTTGTTTCATTAATTACTCTTTCTCTAGTTTGCTAAATTACCATTTTCTTCTTGTGTACCATTATTTTTGTGTTAATTATTTTATATATGCAGCGTCTCATTCTTTTCAACATTCGCAGTCGTAGTGCCATTTCTTGTACACCAAGCATGACAAGTAACTAATTTATTTTTTCAAAGCATGACCGTAGTCCACGAAAATTTACACAATAAGTGTAGTGAGTGAACATTGATGTTTTATCTGCAGCTTTGTAAGTGTTTAATTCCCAGTTCTGTATCTTGTATCACTGATAATTCTTTGAACAAATTCACTCTTAGTATAATTCCTTAAGTTTTATCATTGCTCTTTTTTAAGTAATTTGTTTTGCTTACTTGAGATTAACACTTAAATGTTCAAACCAGTTATTTCTTGATGTGTTATAATCTTTCTAAGTTATATTTTTTTTGTGTGTGCAATTTTTATTGATACATTGACTAATTTTGCAAATTATTTTAATTGTGCAATTTGTTTGTCCTGCATTTGTACTCTGTTATTTCTGTGTTCTGTTTTTTTCAGTAATTAATAAGTATTTTCAAAAGATAATCCAGTGCAATGTTCTCAATATATTACTAATAGACTGTCTTGTTTTTTATCTTATTATTTTATTTTGCGTTCATCATTTCATAATATTTTTTGTTTTCGTGTTATCTTTAGAAAAATTATTTTCTCAGCATATCTGCATTTGCATACAATTTATTGATTTTATTTTATTATTTTTTCCTTGCTCTACAATTTTATTAGCAAATTCCCTTTATTGAATTGAGAGTAAAGTTAACTCACTTTTGAAATTAATTAAAAAAAAAAGTTACAGTATCTTTACCAAGAAAATTTCAGTGAGTTTTTTTTTTCTCATTCATTGTGTCTTATATTTTTTATTTATGCAGAGTTAGTTAAGCATCTTTAATTTCAATTTAAGTAAACTTTGTGTCATACACTTTTCTTTCATTATTCTTTGTTTTCATTGTCTTCGTATAAGTTCTCAGAAATCATGTCTCAACTATCTTTGAGCAATGCCATCAATGCCTTAGTGAATAACGTCGGTCAGGCCATTGTTGTACCTGTGCAAAATCCTAATGGTCCCTTACCGACTGATAGACCACATCTGACTCCGAGACAATTTAGTTTTTCACGTGACTCTCTCGATGCTTTGCATTTATTCTATGGCAAGCTAAATAATCTTGAAGCATAGTTTATTGCCTTCCGTTCTAGAGTTAGGAAGTCTTGCCAGTTCTCAGTCTGCTGTAAACATCGTTAACCTTCTTACCGTGCGTGACTCTGAGACTTTTACTAAGTGGTTAGAGTATGAGAATTTGATCCATTCTTTTCTTGTACCAGTGACAGATTCTGATCCGCATATCATCCTTAAGGAAATAGTGATTTCAACACCTATGTCAAGTGAATCATTAAATGGCTTTGCGATTCGATTATCGAAACTTTTATCATCATTCATTAAAGCAGTACAATCTTCATAATTTATATCTGAAGAGTGTAAACATGCAACTGCAGAATCTGGTATATTGGCAGCTTTTGGTGCTATCAAGGAATTAATGCAGCCTGCTTCCTTATATGCTTATAACTCAAATCCTCCAACTGTGAATATGGAATCGCTAGCAGTCCTTGTTCATGCACGTGCCATGTGTGCGCCTGGTACTTTCCCGTCCGTCAGTCCTACATTAACTAATTCTATGAATCCTTCAGCACCCTTTCGCTTTGTGTAACAACGAAAGGTCCTGATAAAAGTCAGTCACATCAGTTGTCCAAGGCCAGTGTAACGAGAAGTTACTGTGCTCGTAGTGCTCGAAGTGCATTCAGTAACTATAGTACTAGAATTAGTTATAACTGTGGTTACCGAGGTCACACTGCAGCTAATTGTACGAGTCGTCAAAGTAAAAAGCCTAACACTGAATATAACTCTTAAACCAACCTGCCATACTGCACTTTCCACAGAATATATGGACATGATACATCTGAGTGTAACGCTCTCTTTAACAGTAGGTACTACAAATCCTTCCATGGTCGTTCCTACCGTAGAACCAGGAGAGGCAGTAGGGATATTGGTTCTCAGAATAACCAGAACCAGTCTCAGTTTTCAGATTCGGAGACATCCTCAAGTTTCAGTTGTAAATACCAATTAAGATCCTCCTCAACCACATTATGTATTAGCTGTTGTAACAGAATTTTATTTCCCAAATGTAAATCTCAACCTAGCAGAGATGGGGTTCAATGTAAATAATCTCTATAGATGATTAATACAGTATAAAATGTGTTTCAACTGTGCATCTACTCTGTCAGCTTACTGATGATTATTTTTTTTTGTGTGTGTTCACGTTCTCTCTGAATTCTGAGAATTAACAGTAAAAGACTTACATGCACCCAGTCTGCGTTTTCTGTTAAATTTCTTCAAAATCTATAGATCACATGAATACAGATCGATCCCCTTCTCTTTCTCTTTGTTGATCTGTTTTGTTAAAATGCATCATCATTGATTCAATCATTTACAATGATTTGTGATACATTATAATTTGTAATATATTACAATCATCATCCTTACGTATAGTTCCTTATGTTCAATTGTTTAGTACATTGATATTGCATAGAATCAGCCCAGAGCCATAATGCATACAGTCATTAATGGGTTTAAATTAGCTGTATGTTCTAGACGCCATACGTTAGCATCACCGAGCTGTCAACAGTGTTACTTGTACAGTACACGTGTATAGATAGATCTCAGCTACTTTATAGATATGCTTCCCTCTACTTGTGACGTCACGAGACCCCTCACATGTGAGCAGCCAGCTACAGGTTTCTCTCTCAGTTCCACACTAGGCACAGACTGGACAAAGCAAGGCCTGGGTTCTCAAGACTCTCATAATTAATTATACACCTCAAAGACATACAAGGTGTGTATTTCTTATGCCAGTATCTCCTGATGAATCTCCACGATATATATGTGTGTATGTGTGTTCACGTGTGCGTGTGCGTGAGTACTCACCTATTTGTACTCACCTATTTGTGGTTGCAGGAGTCGAGTCTTAGCTCCTGGCCCCGCCTCTTCACCGGTTGCTACTGGGTTCTCTCTCCCTGCTCCATGAGCTTTATCATACCTCGTCTTAAAACTATGTATGGTTCATGCCTCCACTACGTCACTTTCTAGGCTATTCCACTTACTGACAACTCTATGACTGAAGAAATACTTCCTAACATCTCTTTGACTCATCTGAGTCTTCAACTTCCAGTTGTGACCTCTTGTTTCTGTGTCCCCTCCCTGGAACATCTTGTCTTTGTTCACCTTGTCTATTCCACGTAGTATTTTATATGTCGTTATCATGTCTCCCCTGACCCTCCTGTCCTCCAGTGTCGTCAGGACGATTTCCCTTAACCTTTCTTCATAGGACATTCCCCTTAGCTCTGGAACTAACCTTGTCTCAAAGCTTTGCATTTTCTCTAATTTCTTGACGTGCTTGATCAAGTGCGGGTTCCAAACAGGTGCTGCATACTCCAGTATGGGCCTGACGTACACGGTGTACAGTGTCCTGAACGATTCCTTACTAAGGTATCGGAACGCTGTTCTCAGGTTTGCCAGGCGCCCATATGCTGCAGCAGTTATCTGGTTGATGTGTGCTTCCGGAGACATGCTCGGTGTTATACTCACCCCAAGATCTTTCTCCTTGAGTGAGGTTTGCAGTCTTTGGCCTCCTAGCCTATACTCTGTCTGCGGTCTTCTGTGCCCTTCCTCTATCTTCACGACTTTGCATTTGGCGAGATTAAATTCGAGAAGCCAGTTGCTGGACCAGGTATCCAGTCTGTCCAGGTCTCTTTGAAGGCCTGCCTGATCCTCATCTGATTTAATTCTCCTCATTAACTTCACATTGTCTGCGAACAGGGACACTTCTGAATCTAACCCTTCCATCATGTCGTTCACATATATCAAAAATAGCACTGATCCTAGGACCGACCCCTGTGGGACCCCGCTCGTCACAGGTGCCCACTGTGATACATCATTACGTACCATTGCTCGTTGTTGCCACCCTGTCAGGTACTCTGATTCATTGCAGTGCCCTTCCTGTTATACACACCTGATCCTCTAGTTTCTGCACTAATCTCTTGTGAGGAACTGTATCAAAGGCCTTCTTGCAGTCCAAGATGATGCAATCAACCCACCCTTCTCTCTCGTGTCTTACTTCTGTTACTTTATCATAAAACTCCAGGTTTGTGACACAGGATTTGCCTTCCATGAATCTGTGCTGGGTGGCGTTTATACTCTTGTTCTATTCCAGGTGCTCCACCACTCTCCTCCTGATAATTTTCTCCATAACTTTGCATACTATACACGTCAGTGACCCGAGTCTATAGTTTAGTGCCTCTTTTCTGTTCTCCTTTTTTAAAAATGGGAACTACATTTGCGGTCTTCCATACCTCAGGTAGTTGCCCAGTTTCCAGGGATGTGTTAAGATTGTTTTAAGTGCACACACAGCATATCTGCTCCCTCTCTAAGGACCCACTAGGAGATGTCCGGTCCCATTGCTTTTGAGGTATCGATGTCCCTTAGCAGCTTGTTCACCTCCTCCTCATTTGTATGTATGTCATCCAACACTTGTTTATATATTCCTTGCTGGTGTCCCCATCTGGTCTGTGCCCCCAGAGGCCGTCCTGTCTTCACTGTAATTACTTCCTTAAATCTCATGTTGAGCTCCTTACATACCTCTTGATCATTTCTTGTGAGTTCTCCACCTGATTTCCTCAGCCTTATCACCTGGTCTTTGACTGTTGTCTTCCTCCTAATGTGGCTATACAGCAGTTTCAGGTCAGACTTGACTTTCGATGCTATGTCGTTTTCATACTGTCGCTGGGCCTCCCTCCTTATCTGTGTGTACTCGTTTCTGGCTCTTCTTTACCTCCTGTACCTTTTCCATTCTCTGGTGCAATTAGTTTTTGCCTCCCTACACCTTCGGGTAAACCAAGGACTCGCTTTGGTCTTCCTATTATAACTGTTTCCCTTGGGAACAAACCTTTCCTCTGCCTCCTTGCACTTTGTTGCTACATATTCCATCATCTCGTTTACTGATTTTCCTACCAGTTCTCTGTCCCACTGAACCTCCTGCAGGAAGTTCCTCATACCTGTGTAGTCCCCCCTTTCATAGTTTGGCTTATCCCATACAATTCCTGTTACCTTCTCCACTTGTAACTCTACTATATAATCAAAGCACAGAACCACGTGATCGCTAGCTCCAAGGGACCTCTCATAAGTGATGTCCTCAATGTCTGAACTGCTCAGGGTGAACACAAGATCCAGTCTTGCTGGCTCATCCTCCCCCCTCTCTCTGGTAGTGTCCCTGACATGTTGATACATGAGGTTTTCAAGTACCCCATCCATCATCTTGGCTCTCCATGTTTAGGGACTTCCATGTGGCTCCAGGTTTTCCCAGTCGATCTCCCTGTGGTTGAAATCTCCCATTACCAGTAACTTTGCTCTGCTCGAGTGAGCTCTTCTTGCCACCTCAGCCAGTGTCCACCATCGCTCTGTTTTCTTTGTACTCCTCTCTTTGCCTCCTGCAGTTCTTTGGTGGGTTACACATCACTCCAATGACTACTTTATGTTCTCCAGACTGAATTGTACCTACTATGTAGTCCCTTAATCCAATCACATCCATGCCTTCCATTTCCTCAAATCCCCATCGGTTTTTTTATGAGTACTGCAACCCCTCCTCCCCCTCTACTCCTATATTTTTTCTCAGGATCTGATATCCCGGTGGGAAGAATGCATCTGTTATTGTCTCAGTGAGTTTCGTTTCTGTGACTGCTATGATGTCTGGGGATTTCTCGCTGATTTTTTCTTGCCACTTCTCATATTTATTCGTTATTCCGTCCGCATTTGTGTACGAAACCAGCTTCTTTTCTATCACTGTGGTCCTGCAAGAATATTGGGGTTCGGGGAGTGAGAGCCTTGGTGGGGGCCTATGGGGGGCTGTGGTGTGGTTGGGGTTTGTGATGATGGGGGTGGGGTCAGAATGCCCATAAGGGGCAGCTGTTGGGGTGAGGTTTGTGATGTGGGGGTTGGTGGCAAAGGGAACAGTGTGTGGGTTTTTTTGTTAGGATTGCTCAGCTGCGTTGGGATTGTCGCGGCTGGAGCCTTTCGGTGAGAGTTTCTGCGGGGTGTGTTTGCCCTTCCTTCTGTGTCTGGGTCCTGCTCATCTTCAACATTGCCTCTCGCTCCTCCTTGCGTCTCTGTACCCTCTATTACAGTGTAGTCCTTTCTTCTTGTGTTCTGTTGCGATCGAGGTATACTTTCTGGTACCCAGGTTTGTCCCTCAGTCGTGCTTTCTCTTGCAGGATCCTGGTTCCAGCTGATTCTTCCTTGAAAATTACTTTGACAGGCCGTATCCTTCCACTCGCAAACCACTCAATTCTACGAAAATTTGTCACCAGGGACATATCGCCCTCACCTATTGTTTTCATGATGCCGTCAATCATTTTTTCCTCCTCCTGTTTTATTTCTTTGAAGTTGTCTCCTTTGGCTTCTTGGAGCCTGTAGACAAAAACAAAAACTGTGTGTGTACTCACCTAGTTGAGGTTGCAGGGGTCGAGTTCGAGTTTGGGTGTGTGTGTGTGTGTGTGTACTCACCTAATTGTACTCACCTAATTGTGGTTGCAGGGGTCGAGACTCAGCTCCTGGCCCAGCCTCTTCACTGATCGCTACTGGATCCTCTCTCTCTCTGCTTCCTGAGCTTTGTCATACCTCTTCTTAAAACTATGTATGGTTCCTGCCTCCACTACTTCACTTGCTAGGCTATTCCACTTGCTGACAACTCTATGACTGAAGAAATACTTCCTAACGTCCCTGTGACTCGTCTGATTCTTCAGCTTCCAGTTGTGACCCCTTGTCCCTGTGTCCCCTCTCTGGAACATCCTATCTCTGTCCACCTTGTCTATTCCCCGCAGTATCTTGTATGTCGTTATCATGTCTCCCCTGACCCTTCTGTCCTCCAGTGTCGTCAGTCCGATTTCCCTTAACCTTTCCTCGTACGACATTCCCTTGAGCTCTGGGTCTGTGTGTGTGTGTGTGTATATGTGTGTGCATGCATGTTTGTGTGTGTGTGTGTGTGTGTGTGTGTGTTCATCAGTGTGAGCATCTGTGTGTGTGTGCATGTGTGTGTGTGTGTGTACTCACCTATTTGTGGTTAAAGGGGTCGAGTCACAGCTCCTGGCCCCGCCTCTTCGCTGATTGCTACTAGGTCCTCTCTCTCCCTGCCCCATGAGCTCTATCACACCTCGCCTTAATACTATGTATGGTTCCCGCCTCCACTACGTCACTTTCTAGATTATTCCACGGCCTGACTACTCTATGACTAAAGAAATACTTCCTAACATCCCTTTGATTCATCTGAGTCTTCAACTTCCAATTGTGACCTCTTGTGTCTGTGTCCCTTCTCTGCAAACATCCCGTCTTTGTCCACCTTGTCTATTCCGCGCAGCATTTTATATGTCGTTATCATGTCTCCCCTGACCCTCCTGTCCTCCAGTGTCGTCAGGCCGATTTCCCTCAACCTTTCTTCGTAGGACAATCCCCGTAGCTCTGGGACTAGTCTTGTTGCAAACCTTTGCACTTTCTCTAATTTCTTGACGTGCTGACTAGGTGTGGATTCCAAACTGGTGCTGCATACTCCAGTATGGGCCTGACGTAAATGGTGTGTGTGTGTGTGTGTGTGTGTGTGTGTACTTAGCTGTACTCACCTAGCTGAGGTTGCAGGGGTCGAGTCCTAGCTCCTGGCCAGACCTCTTCACTGGTCGCTACTAGGTAACTCTCTCTGAACTGTGAGCTTTATCATACCTTGGCTAAAAGCTATGTATGGATCTTGCGTCCACTACAACACTTACCAAACTATTCCACTTCATGAATGACTACTCTGTGACTGAAGAAATACTTCCTAACATCCCTGTGTGTGTACTCACCTAGTTGTACTCACCTAGCTGAGGTTGCAGGGGTCGAGTCATAGCTCCTGGTCCTGAGTCATAGCTCCTCGTTCCGGTGTGTGTGTGTGTGTGTGTGTGTGTGTGTGTGTGTGTGTGTGTGTGTGTGTATGTGTGTGTGTGTGTGTGTGTGTGTGTGTGTGTGTGTGTGTGTATGTACTCACCTAGCTGAGGTTGCAGGGGTCGAGTCCTACCTCCTAGCCCCGCCTCTTCACTGGTTGTTACTAGGTCACTCTCCCTGAACCGTGTGATTTATCATACCTCTGCTTAAAGCTATGTATGGATCTGCCTCCACTACATCGCTTCCCAAACTATTCCACTTAGTGACTACTCTGTGGCTGAAGAAATACTTCCTAACATCCCTGTGATTCATCTGTGTCTTCAACTTCCAACTGAGTCCCCTTGTTGTTGTGTCCCATCTCTGGAACATCCTGTGTTTGTCCACTTTGTCAATTCCTCTCAGTATTTTGTATGTCGTTATCATGTCACCCCTATCTCTCCTGTTCTCCAGTATCATCAGGTCGATTTCCCTTAACCTCTCAACCTCTCCTCGTAGGGCATACCCCTCAGCTCTGGGACTAGTGTTGTTGCAAACCTTAGCACTTTCTCTAGTTTCTTTACGTGCTTGGCTAGGTGTGGGTTCCAAACTGGTGCCGCATACTCCAATATGGGCCTAACGTACACGGTGTACAGGGTCCTGAACGATTCCTTATTAAGATGTCGGAATGCTGTTCTGAGGTTTGCTAGGCGACCATATGCTGCAGCAGTTATTTGGATGATGTGCACTTCAGGAGACGTGCCTGGTGTTATACTCACCCCAAGATCTTTTTCCTTGAGTGAGGTTTGTAGTCTCTGGCCCTCTAGACTGTACTCCGTCTGCGGTCTTCTTTGCCCTTCCCCAATCTTCATGACTTAGCACTTGATGGGGTTGAACTCCAGGAGCCAATTGCTGAACCAGGTCTGCAGCCTGTCCAAATCCCTTCATAGTTCTGCCTGGTCTTCGATCGAATGAATTCTTCTCATCAACTTCACGTCATCTGCAAACAGGGACACTTCGGAGTCTATTCCTTCAGTCATGTCGTTCACAAATACCAGAAACAGCACTGGTCCTAGGACTGACCCCTGTGGGACCCCGCTGGTCACAGGCTTCCACTCTGACATCTCACCACGTACCACGACTCGCTGCTGTCTTCCTGACAAGTATTCCCTGCTCCATTGTAGTACCTTCCCTGTTATCCCTGCTTGGTCCTCCAGGTTTTGCACTGATCTCCTGTGTAGAACTGTGTCAAACGCCTTCTTGCAGTCCAAGAAAATACAATCCACCCACCCCTCTTTCTCTTGTCTTACTGCTATCACCCTGTCATAGAACTCCAGTAGTTTTGTGACTTAGGATTTCCTTTCCCTGAAACCATGTTGGCTGCTGTTGATGACATCATTCCTTTCTAGGTGTTCCACCACTCTTCTCCTGATAATCTTGTCCATGACTTTGCATACTATATATGTCAGTGACACTGGTCTGTAGTTTAGTGCTTCATGTCTGTCTCCGTTTTTAAAGATTGAGACTATATTTGCTGTCTTCCATGCCTCAGGCAATCTCCCTGTTTCGATAGATGTATTGAATATTGTAGTTAGGGGTACACATAGCGCCTCTGCTCCCTCTCTCAGGACCCATGGAGAAATGTTATCCGGCCCCATTGCCTTTGGGGTATCTACCTCACTCAGAAGCCTCGTCACTTCTGCCTCGATTGTGTGTACTGCGTTCAGAACTTGGTGGTGTACCCCACCTCTCCGTTTTTCTGGAGCCCCTTCTGTCTCCTCAGTGAACACTTCTTTGAATCTCTTGTTGAGTCCCTCACATACTTCACGGTCATTTCATGTTGTCTCTCCTACTTCCTTCCTTAGCCTGATTACCTAGTCCTTGACTGTTATGTGTGTGTGTGTGTGTGTGTGTGTGTGTGTGTGTGTGTGTGTGTGTGTGTGTGCGTGCGTGCGTGTGTGTGTGTGTGTGTGTGTGTGTGTGTGTGTGTGCGTGCGTGTGTGTGTGTGTGTGTGTGTGTGTGTGTGCGTGTGTGTGTGAATGTGTGTGTGTGTGTGTGTGTGTGTGTGTGTGTGTGTGTGTGTGTGTGTGTGTGTGTGTGTGTGTACTCACCTAGTTCAGGTTGCAGGGGTCGAGTTCAAGCTCCTGGCTCCTGGCTCCTGGCCCCACAAGAGATTAGTGTGAGTGTGTGTGTGTGTACTTACCTTGTTGCACTCACCTAGTTGAGGTTGCAGGGGTCGATTCCTAGCTCCTGGCCCTCCCTCTTCACTGGTCGCCACTAGGTCGCTCTCCCTGAACCTTGAGATTTGTCATACCTCTGCTTAAAGCTATGTATGGATCCTGCCTCCACTACATCGCTTCCCAAACTATTCCACTTCCTGACTACTCTATGGCTGAAGAAATACTTCCTAACATCCCTGTGAGTCATCTGTGTCTTCAACTTCCAACTGTGTCCCCTTCTAGCTGTGTCCAATCTCTGGAACATCCTGTGTTTGTCCAACTTGTCAATTCTTCTCAGTATTTTGTATATCATTATCATGTCCCCCGTATCTCTCTTGTTCTCCTGTGTCGTCAGGTTCATTTCTCTTAACCTCTCCACGTAGGAGATACCTCTTGGCTCTGGGACTAGTCTTGTTGCAAACCTTTGCACTTTCTCTAGTTTCTTTACGTGCTTGGCTAGGTGTGGGTTCCAAACTGGTGCCGCATACTCCAATATGGGCCTAACGTACACAGTGTACAGATTCCTGAACGATACCTTATTGAGATGTCGGAATGCTTTTCTGAGGTTTGCTAGGCGCCCATATGCTGCAGCAGTTATTTGGTTGATGTGCGCTTCAGGAGAGGTGCCTGGTGTTATACTCACCCCAAGATCTTTTTCCTTGAGTATGGTTTGTAGTATCTGGCCCCCTAGACTGTACTCCGTCTGCGGTCTTCTTTTCCCTTCACCAATCTTCATGACTTTGCAGTAGGTGGGATTGAACTCCAGAAGCCAATTACTGGACCAGGTCTGCAGCCTGTCCAGATCCTTTTGTAGTTCTGCCTGGTCTTCGATCGAATGAATTCTTATCATCAACTTCACATCATCAGCAAACAGGGACACTTTTGAGTCTTTTCCTTCCGTCATGTCGTTCACAAATAACAGGAACAGCACTGGTCCTAGGACTGACCCCTGTGGGACCCCGCTGGTCACAGGTGCCCACTCTGACACCTCGCCACGTACCATTACTCGCTGCAGTCTTCCTGACAAGTATTCCCTAATCCATTATAGTGCCTTCCCTGTTATCCCTGCTTGGTCCTCCAGTTTTTGCACTAATCTCTTGTGTGGAACTGTGTCAAACGCCTTCTTGCAGTCCAAGAAAATGCTATCCACCCATCCCTCTCTCTCTTGTCTTACTGCTGTCACCATGTCATAGAACTCCAGTAGGTTTGTGACACAGGATTTCCCGTCCCTGAAACCATGTTGGCTGCTGTTGATGACATCATCTCTTTCTAGGTGTCCCACCACTCTTCTCCTGATAATCTTCTCCATGACTTTGCATACTATACATGTTAGTGACACTGGTCTGTAGTTTAGTGCTTCATGTCTGTCTCCATTTTTAAAGATTGGGACTACATTTGCTGTCTTCCAAGCCTCAGGCAATCTCCCTGTTTCGATAGATGTATTGAATATTGTTGTTCGGTGTGTGTACTCACCTATTTGTACTCACCTATTTGTGGTTGCAGGGGTCGAGTCCTAGCTCCTGGCCCCGCCTCTTCACCGGTTGCTACTAGGCCCTCTCTCTCCCCGCTCCATGAGCTTTATCAAACCTCGTCTTAAAACTGTGTATGGTTCCTGCCTCCACTACGTCATTTTCTAGGCTATTCCACTGCCTTACAACTCTATGACTGAAGAAATACTTCCTACTATCTCTCTGACTCATTTGTGTCTTCAACTTCCAATTGTGTGTGTGTGTGTGTGTGTGTGTGTGTGTGTGTGTGTGTGTGTGTGTGTGTGTGTGTGTGTGTGTGTGTGTGTGTGAGTGTGTGTGTGTGTATGTGTGTGTGTGCGTATCTGTGTACTCACCTAATTGTGGTTGCAGGGATCGAGACTCAGCTCCTTGTCCCGCCTCTTCACTGATCGCTACTAGTCCTCTCCACCTCTGCTTCCTGAGCTTTATCATACCTCTTCTTAAAACTATGTATTGTTCCTGCCTCCACTACTTCACTTGATAGGCTATTCCACTTCCTGACGACTCTATGACTGAAGAAATACTTCCTAAAGTCCCTGTGACTCGTCTGAGTCTTCAGCTTCCAATTGTGATCCCTTGTTTCTGTGTCCCCTCTCTGGAACATCCTGTCTCTGTCCACCTTGTCTATTCCCCGCAGTATCTTGTATGTTGTTATCATGTCTCCCCTGACCCTTCTGTCCTCCAGTGTCGTCTCAACCTTTCCTCGTACGACATTCCCCTGAGCTCTGGAACTAGCCTTGTTGCAAACCTTTGTACTTTCTCTAACTTCTTGACGTGCTTGACCAGATGTGGGTTCCTGACTGGTGCTGCATACTCCAGTATGGGCCTAACATGCACAGTGTATAGTGTCTTGAACGATTCTTTATTAAGGTATCGGAACGCTATTCTCAGGTTTGCCAGGCGCCCGTATGCTGCAGCAGTTATTTGGTTGATGTGTGCCTCCGGTGACGTGCTCGGTTTTATGGTCACCCGAAGATCTTTCTCCCTGAGTGAGGTCTGTAGTCTTTGTCCACCTAGCCTATACTCTGTCTGCGGTCTTCTTTGCCCCTCCCCAATCTTCATGACTTTGCATTTGGCAAGATTGAATTCGAGAAGCCAGTTTCTGGACCACATGTCCAGCCTGTCCAGATCTCTTTGCAGTCCTGCCTCATCTTCATCCGATTTAATTCTTCTCATCAACTTCACGTCATCTGCGAACAGGGACACTTCAGAGTCTATTCCTTCCATCATGTCGTTCACATATATCAAAAATAACACTGGTCCTAGAACTAACCCCTGTGGGACCCCGCTCATAACAGGCGCCCACTGTGATACCTCTTCACTTACCATGACTCGTTGTTGCCTCCTTGTCAGGTATTATCTGATCCATTGCAGTGCCCTCCCTGTTATATGCGCCTTATCCTCCAGCTTCTGCACTAATATCTTGTGAGGAACTGTGTCAAAGGCCTTCCTGCTGTCCAGGAGAATGCAATCAACCCACCCCTCTCTCTCGTGTCTTACTTCTGTTACCTTGTTATAAAACTCCAGAAGGTTTGTGACACAGGATTTGCCTTCCATGAATCCATACCGGTTTTTATTCATAATCTTGGTCCTTTCCGTCGTTCCAGGTGTGTGTGTGTGTGTGTGTGTGTGTGTGTGTGTGTGTGTGTGTGTGTGTGTGTGTGTGTGTGTGTGTGTGTGTGTATGTGTGTGTGTGTATGTGTGTGTACTCAACTAGTTGAGGTTGCAGGGGTCGAGTCCGAGCTCCTGTGTGTGTTTGTGTGTGTGTGTGTGTGTGTGTGTGTGTGTGTGTGTGTGTGTGTGTGTGTGTGTGTTTGTGTGTATATATATGTGTGTGTGTGTGTGTGTGTGTGTGTGTATGTGTTTGTGTATGTGTGTATGTTTGTGTGTTTGTGTGTGTGTGTGTGTGTGTGTGTGTGTGTGTGTGTGTGTGTGTGTGTTTGTGTGTGTGTGTGCATGTGTGTGTGTGTGTGTATGTGTGTATGTGCGCTGAGATCAGTGGCCACTTGCGGTCATACCTGTCCTAAGCTCTTGGAAGTTAGCGTGGGCTGTTACCAAGCACCATGGCTTGTTGTAGTGTTTTAGAATCTCAGGTTCAAGTGTTGAAGAAGGAGATTCTACTTCTTCAGGAGGAAAATAGAAGGCTGAAGCTTCGCCTAGATGAGTTTGGGAGTGAGTGTGAGAAGGATTTAGTTGGTAAGGTGGAAATGGTCACCAGCAGTGATACTGGCAGCTGCTTTAAGTGGCAAGTGGTTCACAGTTCAGGAAGAAGGAAGATAAGGAGGGTTAAATGAGAAGATGTGAAGGTAGGAAATCGATTCTCTGTTCTCCAGGACGAGTGCACTTCAGTGGTTAGTGAGGTTGAAGGTACCACTGATTCCCCTGCTAATCAATGTACGAATATTTTAATAGTAGGAGATTCTCAGGTAAGATATAAGAACCATGCATTTCGTAACAAAGACAGAAAGGTCAGATAGAGAGTGTGCCTTCCTGGAGCTGGTGTTGGTGACATAGTCAGCAGGTTGGATAATATTATGTCAGGTAATAAGAATAGCCCATTTTCTGTCTTAGTGTTGGGGTTAATGGCATTGGGAAGGGCAGGAGACAGGAGCTGCTGGATAAACACATGTCAGCCATAGAAGTAGTTAGTTCTAAGGGACGGATCCCAGTCATATGTAGCATCCTGCCTAGAAAGGGAGTGGGCAATGAATGGATGTCTAGGGGAATTGGTATAAATTGCTGACTAGACAGGTACTGCAAGGAACTTGCAATCCCTATCATTGATAACTGGGACCTATTCTTTGGCAAACGCAATATGTATGCAAGGGATGGGGTTCATCTCTCTGGGGATGGAGTGGTTGCATTTGCCAATTCGATTGAGAGGGTAACTGATGACTTGCCTAGGAATTTAAACTGATAGATTATAGAGGTATGGATGTTTGTGGGAAACAATCAGGCTGCAGTATTAGGGTTAAAAACAGCAGTTATTACCGGGATACCTCAGGGATAAATAAAGTTGCTAGTAATGGCAAATCAATTGATCAATAAAGAGAGATAGCAGAGGGCAACGAGTGACTAGCTCCCTTAAATTGAGTACTAATAATTTCCCAACAACTGAGTGCTAACGCTCTCCCTGGAGCTGAGTGCTGACACTTTTCCTGGAGCTGAGTGCTGACACTTTTCCTGGAGCAGAGTGCTGACACTCTCTCCTAAACTTAGTACTAACATTCTCCTTGAAACTGAGTACTGACACTCTCCTTTAAACAGAGTACTAACACTTTACCTGCAACTGAGTGCTGGCACTCTCCCTGGAGCTGAGTGCTGACACTCTCCCTTAAACAAAGTACTAACACTTTCCTTGCAACTTAGTGTTGACGCTTTCCCTGGAGCTGAGTGCTGAAACTCTCTCTCTAGCTGAGTGCTGACACTCTCCCTAGAACTGAGTGCTGACACTCTCCCTGTCCCTGATTGCTGGCACTCTCCCTGGAACTGTGTGCTGGCACTCTCTTTGGAGCTGAGTGCTGACACTCTCCCTGGAGCTGAGACCTGACAGTCTCCCTTAAACTAAGTACTAACACTTCCCCTGCATCTAATTGCTGATGCTTTCCCTGGAGCTCAGTGCTGACACTCTCCCTAGAACTGAGCGCTGACACTCTCCCTTGAGGTGAGTGCTGACACTCTCCCTGTCCTTGAGTGCTGGCCCTCTCCCTGGAGCCGAGTGCTGACACTCTCCCTTAAACTAAGTACTAACACTCCCTGCATCTAAGTGCTGACGCTTTCCCTGGAGCTGAGTGCTGACACTTTCCCTAGAGCTGAGCGCTGACACTTTCCCTGAAACTGAGTGCTGACACTTTCCCTGCAGCTGAGTGGTGACACTCTCCATGGAACTGAGTGCTGACGCTCTCCCTGGAGCTGAGTGCTGTCAATCGCCCTTAAACTAAGCACTAACACTTAGCTTGCAACTCAGTGCTGACGCTTTCCCTGGAGCTTAGCACTGAAACTTTCCCTGGAACAGAGTGTTGACACTCTCCCTAGAACTGAGTGCTGACACTCTCCCTGTCCCTGATTGCTGGCACTGTCCCTGTCCCTGAGTGCTTGCCCTCTCCCTGGAGCTAAATGCTGACACTCTCCCTGGAGCTGAGTGCTGACACTCTCGCGTAAACTAAGTACTAACATCCCTGCATCTGAGTGCTGACGCTTTCCCTGGAGCTGAGTGCTGACACTCTCCCGTAAACTAAGTACTAACACTTTCCCTGCATCTGAGTGCTGACGCTTTCCCTGGAGCTGAGTGCTGACACTCTCCCGTAAACTAAGTACTAACACTTTCCCTGCATCTGAGTGTTGACACTTTCCCGAGAGCTGAGTGCTGACACTCTGTCCCTGATTGCTGGCACTCTCACTGTCCCTGAGTGCTGGCCCTCTCTCTGAAGCTGAGTGCTGAAACTCTCCCTGGAACTGAGTGCTGGCAGTCTCCCTTAAGCTAAGTACTAACACTTCCCCTGCATCTAAGTGCGAATGCTTTCCCTGGAGCTGAGTGCCGACACTCTTCCTAGAACTAACTGCTGACACTCTCCCTAGAACTGAGTGCTGACACTCTTCCTGCAGCTGAGTGGTGACACTCTCCATGGAACTGAGTACTAACACTTTCCCTGCATCTGAGTGCTGACTCTTTCTCTGGAGCTGAGTGTTGACACTCTCCCTCGAACTGAGTGCTGAGACTCTCCCTGGAGCTGAGTGCTAACACCTTCCCTGGAGCTGAGTGCTGACACTCTTCCTGGAGCTGAGTGCTGGCACTCACTCTGGACCTTAGTGCTGACACTCTCCCTGGAGCTGAGTGTTGACACTCTCCCTGGAGCCGAGTGTTGACACTCCATCAGGAACTGAGTGCTGGCACTCTCCCTGGAGCTGAGTGTTGACACTCCATCAGGAACTGAGTGCTGGCACTCTACGTGGAGCCGAGTGTTGACACTCTCCCTGGAGCTGAGTGTTGACACTCCACCAGGAACTGAGTGTTGACACTCTCCCTGGGGCTGAGTGTTGACACTCTCCCTGGAGCTGATTGCTGACACTCTCCCTGGAGCTGAGTGTTGACACTCTCCCTGGGGCTGAGTGTTGACACTCTCCCTGGAGCTGAGTGCTGACACTCTCCCTGGAGCTGAGTGTTGACACTCTCCCTGGGGCTGAGTGTTGACATTCTCCTTGGAGTTGAGTGTTGACACTCTCCCTGGAGCTGAGTGCTGACACTCTCCCTGGAGCTGAGTGTTGACACTCTCCCTGGGGCTGAGTGTTGACACTCTCCCTGGGGCTGAGTGTTGACACTCTCCCTGGAGCTGAGTGCTGACACTCTCCCTGGAGCTGAGTGTTGACACTCTCCCTGGGGCTGAGTGTTGACATTCTCCCTGGAGCAGTGTTGACACTCTCCATGGAGCTGAGTGCTGACACTCTCCCTGGAGCTGAGTGTTGACACTCTCCCTGGAGCTGAGTGTTAACATTCTCCTTGGAGCTGAGTGTTGACACTCTCCCTGGAGCTGAGTGTTGACACTCTCCCTGGAGCTGAGTGCTGACACTCTCCCTGGAGCTGAGTGTTGACACTCTCCCTGGAGTTGAGTGTTGACACTCTCCCTGGAGCTGAGTGCTGACACTCTCCCTGGAGCTGAGTGTTGACACTCTCCTTGGAGCTGAGTGCTGGCACTCTCCCTGGAGCTGAGTGCTGACTCTCTCTTTGGAGCTGAGTGCTGACACTCTCCCTGGAGCTGAGTGTTGACACTCTCCCTGGAGCTGAGTGTTGACACTCTCCCTGGAGCAGTGTTGACACTCTCCATGGAGCTGAGTGTTGACACTCTCCATGGAGCTGAGGGTTGACACTCTCCCTGGAGCTGAGTGTTGACACTCTCCCTGGAGCTGCGTGTTGACACTCTCCCTGGAGCTGAGTGTTGACACTCTCCCTTGAACTGAGTGCTGAGACTCTCCCTGGAGCTGAGTGCTAACACCTTCCCTGGAGCTGAGTGCTGACACTCTTCCTGGAGCTGAGTGCTGGCACTCACTCTGGACCTTAGTGCTGACACTCTCAGTGGAGCTGAGTGTTGACACTCCACCAGAAACTGAGTGTTTACACTCTTCCTGGAGCTGAGTTTTGACACTCTCCCTGGAGCTGAGTGTTGACACTCTCCCTGGAGCTGAGTGCTGACACTCTCCCTGGAGCTGAGTGTTGACACTCTCCCTGGAGCTGAGTGTTGACACTCTCCCTGGAGCTGAGTGCTGACACTCTCCCTGGAGCTGAGTGTTGACACTCTCCCTGGAGCTGAGTGCTGGCACTCCCTGGAGCTGAGGGCTGACACTCTCCCTGGAGCTGAGTGTTGACACTCTCCCTGGAGCTGAGTGTTGACACTCTCCTTGGAGCTGAGTGCTGGCACTCTCCCTGGAGCTGAGTGCTGACTCTCTCTCTGGAGCTGAGTGCTGACACTCTCCCTGGAGCTGAGTGTTGACACTCTCCCTGGAGCTGAGAGCTGACACTCTCCCTGGAGCTGAGTGTTGACACTCTCCCTGGAGCAGTGTTGACACTCTCCATGGAGCTGAGTGTTGACACTCTCCCTAGAACTGAGTACTGACACTCTCCCTGTCCCTGATTGCTGGCACTCTCCCTGTCCCTGAGTGCTGGCCCTCTCCTTGGAGCTGAGTGCTGACACTCTCCCTGGAGCTGAGTGCTGACACTCTCCCTGGAGCTGAGTGCTGGAACTCTCCCTGGAGCTTAGTGCTGACACTCTCCCTTAAACTAAGTACTAACACTTTCCTTGGAGCTTAGCGCTCACACTTTCCCTTGGAACTGAGTGCTGAAACTCTCTCTAGCTGAGTGTTGACACTCTCCCTGGAGCCGAGTGCTGACAGTCTCCCATAAACTATGTACTAACACTTTCCATGCATCTAATTGCTGATGCTTTCCCTGGAGCTGTAAGCTGACACTCTCCCTAGAACTGAGTGCTGACACTCTCCCTTGAACTAAGTGCCGACACTCTCCTTGTCCCTGAGTGCTGGCACTCTCCCTGGAGCTGAGTGCTGACACTTTCCCTACAGCTGAGCGCTGACACTTTCACTGGAACTGAGTGCTGACACACTCCCTGGAGCTGAGGGCTGTCACTCTCCCTTAAACTAAGTACTAACACTTTCCCTGCAACTCAGTGCTGACGCTTTCCCTGGAGCCGAGTGGTGACACTTTCCCTGGAACTGAGTGTTGACACTCTCCCTCTAGCTGTGTGCTGACACTCTCCCTAAAACTGAGTGCTGACACTCTCCCTGTCCCTGATTGCTGGCACTCTCTCTGGAGCTGAGTGCTGACACTCTCCCTGGAGCTGAGTGCTGACACTCTCCCTGGAGCTAAGTGCTGGCCCTCTCCCTGGAGCTGAGTGCTGACACTCACTGGAGCTGAGTGCTGACACTGGAGCTGAGTGCTGACACTCACTGGAGCTGAGTGCTGACTCGTTCTGGACCTTAGCGTTGACACTCTCCCTGGAGCTGAGTGTTGGCACTCTCCCTGGAGCTGAGTGTTGGCACTCTCCGTATAGCTGAGTGTTGACACTCTCCCTGGAGCTGAGTGTTGACACTCTCCCTGGAGCAGAGTGTTGACACTCTCCCTGGAGCAGAGTGTTGACACTCTCCCTGGAGCAGAGTATTGACGCTCTCCCTGGAGCTGAGTGTTGACACTCTCCCTGGAGCAGAGTGTTGACACTCTCCCTGGAGCAGAGTGTTGACACTCTCCCTGGAGCAGAGTATTGACGCTCTCCCTGGAGCTGAGTGTTGACACTCTCCCTGGAGCTGAGTGTTGACACTCTTCCAGGAACCGAGTCCAGACACTCTTCCAGGAACTGAGTCCAGACACTCTTCCAGGAACTGAGTTCAGACACTCTTCCAGGAACTGAGTCCTCACACTCTTCCAGGAACTGAGTCCTCACACTCTTCCAGGAACTGAGTCCTCACACTCTTCCAGGAACTGAGTCCTCACACTCTTCCAGGAACTGAGTCCTCACACTCTTCCAGGAACTGAGTCCTAATAATTTCCAAACAACTGAGTGCTAACCCTCTCCCTGGAGCTAAGTACTGACACTTTACCTGCAACTGTGTGCTGACACTCTCCCTGGAGCTGAGTGCTGATTCTCTCCCTCTCCCTGAGTGCTGGAACTCTCCCGTAAGCTAAGTACTGTCACTTTCCTTGCAACTTAGTGCTGACGCTTTCCCTGGAGCTGAGTGCTGACACTAGCTGAGTGCTGACACTCTCCCTAGAACTCAGTGCTGACACTCCCTGCCCCTGATTGCAGGCAGTCTCTCTGGAACTGAGTGCTGGCACTCTTTGGAGCCGAGTGCCGACACTCTCCCTGTCCACGAGTGCTGGCCCTCTCCCTGTAGCTGAGTGCCGACACTCTCCCTGGACCTGAGTGCTGACACTCTCCCTGGACCTGAGTGCCGACACTCTCCCTGGACCTGAGTGCTGACACTCTCCCTGGACCTGAGTGCTGACACTCTCCCTGGACCTGAGTGCTGACAGTACACATTCAAACAATAAAGTTCACATCTATGTTACAAAATAAACATTATATCATACATTATCTATAAGGAAAACATCCTCATTAAGGTGAACGTCTCTTAATCCAAGGAGTTGGAGTTATCCTTCTGTTTCTCTAAATAAGCCTAAATGCTTCCCATTTCCCAAGTTCTGTGACCATTACTACTTAAACAATTTCCAAAGATTATAATTTTTAAATAATGTTGAATTTTTTCTGGTCATTTTTTAAAAATTGGCTCAATATAAAATATACATGTCTCAGTCGAACGAAATTAAGAAAAATGAAAAAGAAGTCTCCGTCAGGAGTCGAACCTGAGTCTACCGTTTTAAAGACTGACAGCTGCTTCTCGAAGCCATTATCTTCAGGTACTGAGTTCTGGGTGCCAGCTAGTGAGACTGGTTCAGAATTATTTTTGCGAAATTATTGCATACACAAATTTTCGCTTGCCTTATTTAGCACCTGGGTGCCAGCCTCACTAGCTGGCACCCAGGTGGTCTGAGAAGGAATATCCGAGGTTATGAACAGAAAACCCACATACAAGAACGATTCAACGAACTAAGTCAAGTGCAGGATCCAAGTCACTAGTTCCTTGTATAAGCCATTTAAACTGCAGGTTTTCTGGTAAGATAGTTAACAAGTGGATGGTGTAATGTGAACTACAGGTGATTATGTAATGTGAACTGGGAGGCATCAGGACTCCGACGGGAAACAGTTTTTATGGTTAAATATTCACATATGACTGAGCAGCATGGTAATAGCTTATAATAACAGTAAAGACTGAGCAGCATGGTGATAGCTTACATAGGGCAATGGCTTACATAGAGAGTAAAAACGATCATGTCCCTTAAAGATAATAACCAAGGTGTCAGGGAAACGTCTTCCACCTGAACAAAAGAATGGAAAAATAAATGAATGAGTCGAGGAATAATAATAAAAAGATAATTTTTAAAGGGTTTAAATTAAAATTAAATAAAAATAAGAATTGGCCGCTGTGGTTCTAGTATAATGTTGAGACAGGAGAATCTTATGTCCAGGATGGTCTTGTGATGTTTCAGAAGAAAGTATCTTATGTCCAGGATGGTCTTGTGATGTTTCAGAAGAAAGTATCTTGTGTCCAGGATGGTCTTCTGATGTTTCAGAAGAAAGTATCTTATGTCCAGGATGGTCCTCTGATGTTTCACAAGAAAGCATCTTATGTCCAGGACGGTCTTCTGATGTTTCAGAAGAAAGTATCTTATGTCCAGGATGGTCTTCTGATGTTTCAGAAGAAAGTATCTTATGTCCAGGATGGTCTTCTGATGTTTCAGAAGAAAGTATCTTATGTCCAGGATGGTCTTCTGATGTTTCAGAAGGGTGTTGGTTATCCTGGGTGGCGGTGCACGTCCGATGTTTTGAAATTCCTGTTACTACTTGGTGTAGCACCACAATTTAGATTTCAGAGGCGAGAAGTCGTAATGTCCCACTACGTCCAGTAGACAGGGATCTTGCTCCAATTAACTAGTGTCTACACTGGTTGACCACGCCAGCAACAGAGCTGATATTAAAGAAAATAACACTGGTTACATAAGAGTTAGATAAGTATAACATTCAAGAAAGACAAAGGGTGATATTCTACTTCAGTGTCATTACTGGTAACCAGGTAAATCAGTAACAATGAACAGAAATTCACCTGGTAGATCACCTTACCTGATCAGGAGAAGAGTGAAGGTGAAGTGATTCTCCAAACACACACCAGGTAAGGTTAATACTACCATGAGTAGAAATTAAAACAAATCAGACCCCAGGAACTGAAGTTTAGCCTCAGCCCGCTAGATGGTAGTGCTGGCGGTAACACGCTAATGGTTCCTGGGTGTCTGAACAACCATAACCCCAACTTATTACTGGCTTTTCCCTCACAATATCCCTTTTCCAAAACTTATGGTGGGAGGCAATAAGTTAAATTACAGAGGGAAAAGTACTATGTAAACCTTCATCTGAGAAGTGGTTTTCTGAGCCAGATATATATACAACTTTAAACTTTTAGGATTGGATAGCCAAAGCCCATCTTAAGAGTCGGCTATTTGAACCTTATTCGCTGCCTGACCACGGTAGAGTGCGGTTGTGCTCTGCACCCCTCTGCTGTTTGTAGGCGAGCTCCCTTGTCAGTTACCTGGCTGCAGTGGTGTGAAGTGGTGATGTCACGCCTCTGTTAACATCATAGGTGCACTGTGATTGTCAAGATGGCGGTTAGTCTGAGACGCCGGATAAATACTGTAGGCATTGAGCTACTTAAAGGAACGATAACGCCTAGTTCTGCGCAAGTCTTATTGCCAAAGATCATCCGGGAGACATATGGCATACAAGATAGTGACTTGTATGGTGAAGCATTAAACGGAGGCCAAAGAATTTTCGTCAAACTGCTATCAGCTACGGTTTATGAATCGTTAGTCACCAGGTTTCAGGACGTAAGTCTTAGCGTCACACCAGCTGTCAGTGTAAGAATGGTAGATGTTTCACGGCATTATACGTGGATCAAGTTACGCAACGTTCCCTTTGAGGCGGACGAGGCGGATATAAGGAAAGCTTTTGAGACGTATGGGACGGTGCATTATGCTCAACATGGTACGTGGGCGGCAGGTGCCTATGCTGGTTTTCCAGAGGGTTCTTTCAACCTCAAAATGACTTTGAGGCACCCAATACCGTCCTACGTGTATCTCCAAGATTTCAGGACGCAGGTCATGGTAATGTACCCAGGACAACGACGTACATGCCGCCGATGTGGTGAGTATGATCACATAGCGGAGACCTGTGACAAGCGAAGACGTGTGCCTGGACCTGTGGTGGACGTCGCAGCCCCTGCTTCAAAGGTGGCAGGTGAGAAACAAACATCGGATGGAGGGCGTGGTGTTTTGTGGAGCGAGATAGTGGATCGGGCACACAGGACTGGCGGTGAGTGGGAGTCCCTCCCCCAGCTGCCTGATCAGGTATCGTCTCCTGTGGATAAGGAGGAGCAGCAATTACAGGAGAAGGTTCTTGAGATTGAGGAGGAATTGGCGGAGGTGTTGAAGACTTTGTCACCGCCAGAGAGGGACGTTACATCTGAGCGTGGTGTCATCGGAGAGTCGTCGCTTCCAGAAAGTCGGAGACATGATAGTTTGGGACGTGATGGTGGTTTGGAGTCGTCCGTTGAATCATTAAACCATTCTCAGGTAAAGGTAGAGGTTCATCGAGAGGCAACATCTGACCAAGAAATGTGTAACATGACGGTCACGAGAAAGAGGGCGGCTACGTCAGATTCTGATGACGTCCTTATGCCTGCACAACGGCCTGGGAAACAGACTGAGGTGAAGTGTGAAGGTAGTGGTGTAGGTGGTGGTAGCCATGATAGGAGGCACCGGAAGAAGGTGGGAGGGAAAGAGAGCACTCTGAAGGTGTCAAACTTAAATTCGAGCTCTGGAGTTGTAAAGAGTGATGAGAGGAAGCAGGGGTGGAAACTTTAATAGGCCTTAGGTGTATGTCCGTAAATGTTAATGGGTTATGTAGCAGTATGAAGAGAAATTGGTTTCTTAATTTCCTGAATAAATCTAGAGTGGATGTTGTGTTCCTGCAGGAGCACAATTTTAAAGAGGGTAGGGTGTTGGAGGTGGCAGGATTTCGAGTAGTTACCCTGCCATCTCCCCGTCTGAAAGGTGGTGTGGGAATTTTAATAAGGGAGTCGAGCCCGTTTGTTTTGCAGAAAAGCGAGGGAGGAGGGGGAGGGAGGGTGTTGCGTGTGGATGGGTGGTGGATGGGTAAGCGTGTGTCTTTTGTGAGTGTGTATGCGCCGGCAGAAAATAACATAAAGGTAAAGAATGATTTTGTGTGTGAGGATCTTGTGTTTTTCTTAAGTGCACTGCCAGAGGAGGCAATAGTTGGTGGGGACTGGAATAGTGTAATCAGGGTGGCTGATGTGGACCCAAAAGGGGCTGGATATATGTCTGTGGCTCTTAGGGATTTATTAAGGGATGTTAGGTTACGTGATGCCTTCGGGGGGGGGGGCGGTGTGGGAGACTGAATATACGTTTGTTAGGAGTGGATATGCTGCGAGACTAGATAGTGTACCTTTCTCTGGGAGTGGACGTGAAATCTTTCAGTACTGTGGAGGCTACAATGTCAGATCATAGGGCAGTGGTGGTGGAGGTTGGGTGGGGGACGCTCGCGGACATATATAGAAGTTATTGGAAATTAAATATAAGTGTGTTAGGTGATGAGGAGGGGTTGGAGGGGTTTTCAGTCCTATGGAGGGAGCTTAGTGTGGAAGAACAGGGAGTGGATGACATTGTGACATGGTAGGATTGCGTTGCAAAAGAAAGGATTAGAAAGTTTTATGTGAGAGAAGGAAAACGTATTAATAATTTAAAATATGGACTGGGTAACTATTTAGAGGATAGGTTAAGAGGTTGCTATGGGCGGGGGGTGGGGGGGAATAATTTTCCTATGGATGAAATAGCTGAAATAAAGGGGAGGTTGAGGGTGTTGCAAAATGAAAGGTTTCAAGCTGTAAGGGTGCAGGCAGGGGTGGAAGAAGTGCTTTGGGGCGACAAGCCGTCAGCTTGTGTTTTGCGGCATCAAAAGCAAAGGCAGGCGGTGACAGCTATTCCATGTTTAGAGGTAACGGAGATGGTTGGGAATTATAGAGCAGGGCAGGAGATACGAACCACGAAGGGGATGTGTGCGTATGCGGAGGCTTGGTACGAGAAGTACTGGAACAGTGGGGGGGTGGGTGACATGGCGTTGGACAAGGTGTGTACGTATGTGACGTGTAATTTAGGAAATAGTGATAGAAAGGATTTAGGTGGGACTATTACGGCAGAGGAAATAGAGAATGCGTTAAGGGGAATGAGGAAGAAGAAAGCGCCGGGTATTGACGGTCTCCCAGTAGAATTTTATTTACAACATTGGACGTTAATAAGGGGATTTATAGTTAGGTTATTTAATCGTATGAAGGAGAAGGGTAAGTTGGGGGAGAAGCAGGTAACAGCAGTTGTAGTGTTGGTCCCGAAGGTCAAGGGGCAGCCCACCCTTCGGGAGTACCGAGCCATATCGCTGATGTGTGCAGGCTACAAGGTGTTTGCAAAAATTTTAGATAATAGGTTCAAATGTGTTGTGGGAAGGGTGGTGTCAAAATCTCAGTTTGGGTTGCCGGGAAGGTCGATGATTGAAGGACATGGGATACTGAGAAGGTTGGTGGGAGCTAAGGGTGGGGGTGGAGGGGCGGCTTTGTTGGCTCTAGATTGGCAGGGAGCATATGATAGAGTGGAAAGGGGAGCTTTGCAGGTTATACTTAGGATACAGGGTTTTGGGGAGGAAATAGTCGAGTGGTTAAATACGTTGTACAAGGGGGCGAAAATGAGGATACAGATTAATGGGTGTATGGGGAGGGAAATTGCAATGGGTAGAGGCCTTAGACAGGGATGCCCCATGTCCCAAATATTGTTTGCGTGTTTCCAGGACCCCTTTTATAGAATGGTTGACCACAGCTTATGTACGCCATGTGAGGGAAGTGGTGTTGACGACAACACTGTTCTCATTCGTGAAGGGATGTCAATGGGAGTGTTGGACGAGGTTGTGCAATGATTTGGAAGTGCCACGGGTATGCAGGTAAATAGTGCGAAGTCAAGGTGCATGGGGTTGGGTTCTTGGGTGGGGGGTGTGGGGGGGAGATGTAATGTTGTTAAAGAATGGGCGGTGTCTTTAAAGATTTGTGGTATTATTTATAAGGATGACATGTTTGCGGCGCGGGAGGAAAACTCGGATAGGTTATTGGAAAGGATCGTGGTGCGTCTAGGTGTTCTGAGAGCCCAGCACCTAACTCTTATACAGCGAGTGATAGTCGTAAACATTTTATTGTATAGTAAGATTTGGCATGTTACAGCTGTGTTCCCAATTACAGGGACATCGATTGCTGGGATTCAAAGACGGATGTACAAATTTTTGTGGGGTTCACGTTGTGATTGGTTACGGAGGGAAGTTGTAATGTTACCTGTAAGTCAGGGTGGGTTGGGGTTGATGGATTTGAGACGGAGGGCTAAATGTGTGTTTATTAAATGGGAAGTGTTGCGTGAGGATGTGAACGCGGGGCAGTTGGGAAGGATACACGACAGGCTGGGTATGTGGTATCGAGGAATGGAGTTGAGGGAATGCGAAATCGTTTTGAGGGCTGTGATGTTGGTTAGGGAACTGAGAAAAGTTCGTATAAGGGTTTTGTGTAGGTTACTTGTAGGTAGGTGCGTTATCCCAGTTGAGGGTTTGTTCCCCATGTATGCGTGGAAGAGTATTTGGTTTAGATTTAGTAAAATGAAGTTAAACCCTCGGGCGCGTGAGGTGATGTTTCGTTTTCTGCATGGAATCCTTCCGTCTGGTGAGGGGGTGGGTGTGGTATCTGTGGAGGGGATGAGACTGCGTTCCATGTAGTTTACTTTTGTGAAGGGCTAAAGGAGGTTAGGTGCTGGTTAAGTAGGTTGGAACAGAGGGTGGGGGGCCTTGGGGTGTCGGTTCTGCGTGCTTTAAGTCTAGATATGGGTGGGTTAGACAAGGGTGTCATAAGAGCTTTAGATTATATCATGGTAGATTATATATATATGTCGTGGGTAATGAGGGGGAGAGGGGATAGTGAGGAAAGAAGGAAGGTTCTTGCGGTAACGTTCTATCGTACGATGTGTCGTAACAGAGATTTGTATGGGAGGAGGTGGGATCAGGCTTTCTCAGAGGGGTATAGAATGCTAACGTTAGGGATTCTCGTAAATCTGTGATTGATGATGAGTAAGTGAAGGGGTTTTCATAGGTTGGAGGGAGTCAGGGGGCCACAGCGGGCTCTCCTCCTTAGGGGGGGGGGTCGTGAGAGTGTTGTGAATGTGGGTTTGGAGGATCGATACCATGCCTAACCCTTCTAGGGTAGGGTAGGTGCCTGAGCCCGAGCCTTTAGCTCATAAGACTGTCATTCCCATTAGCCCCCTTGGGGCGGGGATGGCAGACCAGAGAGGCCTAGCTTGTGGCTAGGCCTGGGGACAGTTGGTCCCAAAGATGAGGAGATACTTGTGCCTACTCCCATGGGAGACTTAGGTCTCAGACACTCCCTAAAGAGGGAGCCAAGGCCGGGCCACCACTTGGAAAACGCCCGGGCCGGGAGAATACCGGCTAATGTTTAATAATAATAATAATAATGTGGGTTTGGAATGGTTTCCTGGTTTTCATTGAGACTTTATGGCAGCCAAGTGTGGATGTAGAGCTCAAGGTCTCATTATGTTAGATATAACACTTTTCAGAATGTAGGTATAATATAGTAGAATTTTTTATGTATAATTTTGATATGTATCAGTCTTGTATGACACGATTCTTGAGGAATAAGTTCTTTGCGACATGAAGTGTGTTTTAGTTTGTATTTATGTTACGTGCTGAGTTTTTGCATGATGAGATATACTTATATACTGTTTTGCTTTGTGCATACAGTGCATCTGATTAATGTGATTTTGTGAAACTTTGTGTGTGTGTGTGTGTGTGTGTGTGTGTGTGTGTGTGTGTGTGGGTGTGTGTGTGTGTGTGTGTGTGTGTGTGTGGGTGTGTGTATATATATATCCCTTTCTAATGTACTGAGCCTTTGTAATGGGTCAGACTTTATGTAATACTTCATATAATTATGATTCGATTCTTTTTAAAGTTTATAATTATGGTCTGTACCCTGATACCGGTTTGGTGTCAATGCTAAGTTCTTGATGTTAAGTTTTAGTCTGTATGGTATACAGACATATCTAGACAGTTTAGTGACGTAGGCCATTTGTGTCTGAGATATTGTATATGGGTTTAGTGTAACAGTATAGCGCTTCAGTTTTTGTGTTCTAAGCTGTATTCTTTTTATAAGAACATAAGAACATAAGAAAGGAGGAACACTGCAGCAGGCCTGTTGGCCCATACTAGGCAGGTCCTTTACAATTCATCCCACTAACAAAACATTTGCCCAACCCAATTTTCAATGCTACCCAAGAAATAAGTTCTGATGTGAAAGTCCCACTCAAATCCAACCCCTCCCACTCATGTACTTATCCAACCTAAATTTGAAACTACCCAAAGTCCTAGCCTCAATAACCCAACTAGGTAGACTGTTCCACTCATCAACTACCCTATTTCCAAACCAATACTTTCCTATGTCCTTTCTAAATCTAAACTTATCTAATTTAAATCCATTACTGTTGGTATATGTAAAGCTGTATTGTTAGGGATACGTATGTAGATGTTCTAGTAAGAGTATGATGTTAGGTTTTGGTTTTTTGATTAATGCGAATAATGGGATTTGTATATTTTATGTTCAAGTGTATTGAGCCTTTGTCAGATGGCATGTTATATGTACATTTTATATATATGCAAGGTTTTGCATCAATGAATGTGTATATATGTCAATTCATGACCCTGTGACAGTATTTTTTGTAGCTATGTTCTTGCCGTAAGTTATTGTTGTATGTTTGGCAGCAATATCTTGCGAGCATATAGGTGCAATCCGTTTGTCAGTTATTTTGATAGAGATCCATACTCTTTCTTTATTTTTATGTTAAACTGTATTGGTTTTAAATAAAATATAAAAAAAAATCATGAAAAGTAAAGAGACTAATCCTATTATTTCTCTCAGTTTTAGAGGCGACGACGTTTGCAGTCGTAGGAATGAAAATCTGATTAAATAGGTATAAATCAGCGAAAGGCATAATTATAGAGAGGACCTGTGGTGACCTGTACTTAACTCTGTGAAGAAGTGTCTTGTTTGCTCCCGTGGACTGAACCAAGATGCCCTCCATCGAGCAACTTTACCAGCAACTTAAGGAAGAATTGAGGGCAGCGAAGATGGAGATACGGCGATTGACCGAGGAAAACAAGAGGATTCGTAGTAGTCCTGTTTCGAGTCCTCAGGTCAAGAAGGGATCGTGGTCAGTAGCTGGACAGCAGGGGACGACGAAGTTGACGATCAAGAAGACGAATGGAAAGCCAGAAACGATGAAGAAGAAAGAGACTGCTGTGGAAACTCCTGTGGAAACCTCCAACGCATTCTCGGTGCTACCCGACGAATGTGAGTCGACTACTGGGATCGTCACGACGAACGACAACAAGGAAGGTAAGAATATTGTTGTTGTTGGGGATAGCCAGGTTAGATACATGGATAGGGCATTCTGCTTGAAGGACAGGAGTAGGAGACAAAGGGTATGCTTTCCTGGGGCTGGGATGGAGGACATTGTTAGCCGGCTTGACAACATCATGAACGGTAATGGGATCAATCCTATTATTTGCCTCAGTGCTGGAGGCAATGATGTAGGCAAGCATAGAAGTGAGGATTTAGTTAGAAAGTTCAGGACAGCTATAGACATAATTAGGAAGAAGGGGGGGCGCCCTGTTATATGTGGCACTTTGCCAAGAAGAGGTGTTGGTAATGAATGGTTGTCCAGAGCAATTGGTATTAATTGTTGGCTGGATAAACACTGTAAGGATAATGCAGTACCATTCATTGACAACTGGGACAACTTCTATGGCCGAAATGACATGTATGCCAGGGATGGGGTTCACTTATCCAGGGCAGGTGTGGGTTTTCTTGCTAACTCAGTTGAGGGGGTTGTTAGGACTTTAAACTAGGATTAGTTAGAGATATGGGTTTAGAAATGATTAATAATGAGTATGGATATATTGACTTATGCTCTGATATTAAGAATCTTAATAGTAACTGTCATGGAGTAACTCTGGGTAATGATAATTTCAGAAATTGTGTAAAAACAAAGATGAATAGGAAAAATGTGCAGAAGAAAAAACATATGATGGTATTTTATGCTAACAGTCGAAGCGCAAGAAATAAAATTAATGAACTACGTTTGGTAGCATGTGCTGGGAACTCTGATATCATTGCATTAACTGAAACGTGGTATGATTTAAAGAGTCGGGATATGACTGCTGAGTGTAATATTCAGGGATTTAAGTTGTTCAATGTGGATAGATGTAATGGGAAGAGTTGCATTGTATGTTCGAGAAAATATTAATTGTTGCATAAAAACAGGTATAAAAGTAGATGGAGCAGTAACAGAGTCTGTTTGGGTAGAGTTCGTGGAGGGTCAAGAAAAACTAATTCTAGGTGTAATATACCGACCTCCAGGCTTGGATCACGATAGAGGGAGACTTCTTTGGGACGAAATTGTTAGGGCTTCTGGACACAGTAACATAGTCATAGTAGGGGACTTTAACTTTAGTCAAAATGACTGGAATTCTTTGACAGGTAATCTAGAGTCCAGTGACTTTATAGAAACAGTTCAGGACTGTTTTCTGAAACAGAGCGTAACTGAGCCTACCAGGGGTAATAATTTGCTAGACCTAGTCTTGTCAAATAAGGAAACACTTGTGAATAATCTGCAGATCACTAAAGAGCTTGGCGCAAGTGATCACAAATCCATCACTTTTAGCATTAATTGGGAATGCAAGAATAATGATAATACAGTAAAAATCCCTGATTTTCGTTCTGCCGATTATAATGGAGTTAGGGAACATCTGTCTAATCTTGATTGGGGTTATCTAGCTAATGATTTTATTGACGATAATCATACTTATGAATATGAAGGGATCTGCTTTTATGATTGTTTTCTTAATAATGTACACAGTGCCCAGAGTATATACATTCCCCAGAGAGAAATTAGGTCTAATAATAACGATCCCAAATGGGTTAACAGGAGGCTAAAGTATCTATTAGGGGAGAAAAGGGGAATTTATAGGCGCATCAGAAGAGGAGAGGTTAACCTTACTGACCAATATGTTCAGCTTAAAAGAGAAGTAAAAAAGGCGATTAGAAAGGCTAAACGTGACTATGAAATTAAAGTTGCTAATGAATCAAAGACTAATCCAAAGGGGTTCTTTCAAGTGTATAGGACGAAGGTGAAGAAAAAAGTAGGACCTCTGAAATCTGGGAATGGACAGCTGACGGATAATGAACTGGAAATGTGTTCCTTATTTAATGACTATTTTTTGTCAGTTTTTACACAGGAAGATGTAAATGAGATTCCAGTAATTAACAATTATTTAGTTCCTGATGAATTTAAGTTAACTAATATTACTGTCACGAGGGACATGGTTATTAAACAGATAGACAAACTGAAACAAAATAAGTCCCCGGGACCCGATGAGTTATTTTCAAGGGTACTTAAGGAATGCAAGATGGAGCTTAGTCAGTCATTAACGAGTGTATTCAATGCGTCCATCCTTACCAGTGTTGTGCCAGAGTTGTGGAAGATGGCTAATGTGGTTCCTATATTCAAATCAGGGGATAAGTCCACTCCTTCAAATTACCGTCCAATAAGCCTGACATCTATAGTGGGCAAGTTATTAGAATCAATTATAGCTGACATTATCAGAAGTCACCTTGAAGAGCATAACTTGATAAATGAATCTCAGCATGGATTCACGAGAGGTCGTTCCTGCCTGACAAACTTACTGACGTTCTTCAATAGAACATTTGAGGCAGTTGACAGTGATAAGGAATATGATATTGTTTATTTGGATTTTAGTAAAGCCTTCGACAGAGTACCTCACAAGAGACTCTTAAGAAAAGTGGCAGCTCATGGTATAGGAGGTAAAGTTCTAGCATGGATTGAGGCATGGCTTACCAATAGAAAGCAGAGAGTTACCATTAATGGAGTGAAATCTGAATGGGGATTAGTCACTAGTGGCGTTCCACAAGGATCAGTTTTAGGCCCTCTCCTGTTCATAATTTACATTAATGACCTTGATGAAGGGATTACTAGTGACATGAGTAAGTTTGCTGATGATACAAAGATAGGCCGTATAATTCACTCTGAGGAGGATATCAATGAACTCCAGGACGATTTGAACAAATTAATGTCTTGATCTGAAAAATGGCAGATGAAGTTTAATGTGGATAAGTGTAAGGTACTTGCCCTTGGTAATGAAAATAACCCTCGAAGCTATAATCTAGGTGAAGTAGAGCTTGGTCATACAGAATGTGAAAAAGACTTGGGAGTCATGATAAGCAGAAATCTAAAGCCAAGACAGCAGTGCCTTAGTGTGCGCAACAAGGCCAACAGATTACTTGGATTTATCTCAAGAAGTATAAGTAACAGAAGTCCAAAAGTTATTTTACAGCTCTATGCATCACTAGTGAGGCCTCATTTAGATTATGCTGCTCAGTTTTGGTCCCCTTACTACAGGATGGACATAGACTCATTAGAGAACATACAGAGAAGAATGACTAAAATGATTTACTGTGTAAGGAACCTCCCGTATGAAGATAGACTTAAAGCCTTAAATCTCCACTCTCTGGAGAGGCGTAGAATGAGGGGAGATATCATTGAAGTGTATAAGTGGATGACGGGCATAAACAAGGGAGACATTAATAAAGTACTGAGCGTGTCGAACCAGGTAAGAACCAGGAATAATGGATTTAAGTTGGATAAATTTAGATTTAGAAAGGACATAGGTAAGTACTGGTTTTCTAACAGAGTTGTAGATGCGTGGAACAGTCTTCCCAGTGGGGTGATAGAGGCTAGGACCTTGGGTAGCTTTAAGAAGAGACTGGACAAATATATGAGTGGGAGGGGCTGGGTTTGATTGGTGTCAAGGGGTACGGGAGTTATTTCTTGAGTAGCTTTAGGTAGATGTCGTTTTGATAAGGACCTGCCTCGTATGGGCCAGTAGGCCTTCTGCAGTAGGCCAGTAGGCCTTCTTATGTTCTTATGTTCTTATAGCGCCCAGTAATATGTAGGTAGTATTTCCCTTTAGGACGACATTGTTAGGCCTTCTAGACATAACGTAATAATAGTAGGGTATTTTTGACTTTAGGCAAATTGACTGGATTTCTTTGACCAGCAATTTCGAGACCAGTGACTTCCTGGAAGTAGGTCAGGATTACTTTTCGAAGCAGTTTGTAACAAAGCTAATAGAGGTATGCAAGCTGTAACTTGCAAAATTTCATTCCCCATCCCTCCACACAAAACATTTTAATATATTAGGAATGAGAAAATCATCAAATATTACTGTTGTCATTCAAACTGACATGAGAAATAATAATTTTTTATGACACTATGCAAGAACCAAAACTCAAAGACAAAATAATATAATATACATAAATACAAGATATATTTAAATATACATTAAAAAATTCAAATGCAGCTTTTTTGCTTAAATATTTTATGTTCGTCTCCATATCACAGTTAAGTTCTTCATGTTGTAGCCAGACGCGGAAGTTACAGAAGGTTTTATACATTTGCAAGTCTATTTATTTAACAGATCTTCAACACAAATAATGAACTAGGTTCCTCATGATTCAGGTTCCCAGAATGAACTGGCGATGATTTCCTGCCTCCGTTAATAATGTAAAGTGTAACTGTTAATGCGAAAAAAAACCATACCCTCGGCCGGGATTGAACCCGCGGTCATAGAGTCTCAAAACTCCAGCCCGTCGCGTTAGCCACTAGACCAGCTAACCACAATAAGATTCATCCAACTAGGTATATTTCTACACCATAGGAAAGTTAGCACAGGCACCTCTGTGACCACAAATGCAAGTTTTTACAGACGAATCTCCAGCTAGCGTGGTCTAGTGGCTAACGCGACGGCCTGGAGTTTTGAGACTCTATGACCGCGGGTTCAATCCCGGCCGGGGGTATGGTTTATTTGCAATCGTGTCATTACGATTTCTTGAGTCATGTTAATGCGAAAAATGAGATACATTCGCTCTCCACAGCACACACCTTGCGTGCTAAGCATCCCTTAACCATACATATCAAGTCAAATACGAGCCAGTTACGAAGTCCAAATAGGTTTCATAGTAGCAGAGGGATCTATGAATTTCTTTGGTGACTATGAGAAGTTTCAGAAGCGTGGAGGTGAACATATGTGGTTAGTTTGACTAGCACGTGTGAATGGCGGCTTTCAGCTGCGCACAATACACACTGGTAGGATGCTGTATGCAACACACTGGTAGGATGTTGCATGCAACACACTGGTAGAATACTGCATGCAACACACTGGTAGGTTGCTACATGCAACACACTGGTAAGATACTGCATGCAACACACTGGTAGGTTGCTACATGCAACACACTGGTAAGATACTGCATGCAACACACTGGTAGGTTGCTACATGCAGCACACTGGTAGGATGCTGTATGCAACACACTGGTAGGATGCTGCATGCAACACACTGGTAGGTTGCTACATGCAGCACACTGGTAGGATGCTGTATGCAACACACTGGTAGGATGCTGCATGCAACACACTGGTAGGTTGCTACATGCAACACACTGGTAAGATACTGTATGCAACACACTGGTAAGATACTGTATGCAACACACTGGTAGGTTGCTACATGCAGCACACTGGTAGGATGCTGTATGCAACACACTGGTAGGTTGCTACATGCAACACACTGGAAGTTGCTACATGCAGCACACTGGTAGGATGCTGTATGCAACACACTGGTAGGATGCTGTATGCAACACACTGGTAGGTTGCTACATGCAGCACACTGGTAGGATGCTGTATGCAACACACTGGTAGGATGCTGTATGCAACACACTGGTAGGATGCTGTATGCAACACACTGGTAGGTTGCTACATGCAGCACACTGGTAAGATACTGTATGCAACACACTGGTAGGTTGCTACATGCAACACACTGGTAGGTTGCTACATGCAGCACACTGGTAGGATGCTGTATGCAACACACTGGTAGGTTGCTACATGCAACACACTGGTAAGATACTGTATGCAACACACTGGTAGGTTGCTACATGCAACACACTGGTAGGTTGCTACATGCAACACACTGGTAGGATGCTGTATGCAACACACTGGTAGGATGCTGCATGCAACACACTGGTAGGATGCTACATGCAGCACACTGGTAGGTTGCTACATGCAGCACACTGGTAGGATGCTGCATGCAACACACTGGTAGGATGCTGCATGCAACACACTGGTAGGTTGCTACATGCAACACACTGGTAAGATACTGTATGCAACACACTGGCAAGATACTGTATGCAACACACTGGTAGGTTGCTACATGCAGCACACTGGTAGGATGCTGTATGCAACACACTGGTAGGTTGCTACATGCAGCACACTGGTAGGATGCTGTATGCAACACACTGGTAAGATACTGTATACAACACACTGGTAGGTTGCTACATGCAACACACTGGTAGGTTGCTACATGCAGCACACTGGTAGGATGCTGTATGCAACACACTGGTAGGTTGCTACATGCAACACACTGGTAAGATACTGTATGCAGCACACTGGTAGGTTGCTACATGCAACACACTGGTAGGTTGCTACATGCAACACACTAGTAGGATGCTGTATGCAACACACTGGTAGGTTGCTACATGCAACACACTGGTAAGATACTGTATGCAACACACTGGTAAGATACTGTATGCAACACACTGGTAGGATGCTGTATGCAACACACTGGTAGGATGCTGCATGCAACACACTGGTAGGTTGCTACATGCAACACACTGGTAAGATACTGCATGCAACACACTGGTAGGTTGCTACATGCAACACACTGGTAAGATACTGCATGCAACACACTGGTAGGTTGCTACATGCAGCACACTGGTAGGATGCTGTATGCAACACACTGGTAGGATGCTGCATGCAACACACTGGTAGGTTGCTACATGCAGCACACTGGTAGGATGCTGTATGCAACACAGTGGTAGGATGCTGCATGCAACACACTGGTAGGTTGCTACATGCAACACACTGGTAAGATACTGTATGCAACACACTGGTAAGATACTGTATGCAACACACTGGTAGGTTGCTACATGCAGCACACTGGTAGGATGCTGTATGCAACACACTGGTAGGTTGCTACATGCAACACACTGGAAGTTGCTACATGCAGCACACTGGTAGGATGCTGTATGCAACACACTGGTAGGATGCTGTATGCAACACACTGGTAGGTTGCTACATGCAGCACACTGGTAGGATGCTGTATGCAACACACTGGTAGGTTGCTACATGCAACACACTGGTAAGATACTGTATGCAACACACTGGTAGGTTGCTACATGCAACACACTGGTAGGTTGCTACATGCAACACACTGGTAGGATGCTCTATGCAACACACTGGTAGGATGCTGCATGCAACACACTGGTAGGTTACTACATGCAACACACTGGTAAGATACTGTATGCAACACACTGGTAAGATACTGTATGCAACACACTGGTAGGTTGCTACATGCAGCACACTGGTAGGATGCTGTATGCAACACACTGGTAGGTTGCTACATGCAACACACTGGTAGGTTGCTACATGCAACACACTGGTAGGATGCTCTATGCAACACACTGGTAGGATGCTGCATGCAACACACTGGTAGGTTACTACATGCAACACACTGGTAAGATACTGTATGCAACACACTGGTAAGATACTGTATGCAACACACTGGTAGGTTGCTACATGCAGCACACTGGTAGGATGCTGTATGCAACACACTGGTAAGATACTGTATGCAACACACTGGTAGGTTGCTACGTGCAACACACTGGTAGGTTGCTACATGCAGCACACTGGTAGGATGCTGTATGCAACACACTGGTTGGTTGCTACATGCAACACACTGGTAAGATACTGTATGCAACACACTGGTAGGTTGCTACATGCAACACACTGGTAGGTTGCTACATGCAACACACTGGTAGGATGCTGTATGCAACACACTGGTAGGTTGCTACATGCAACACACTGGTAAGATACTGTATGCAACACACTGGTAAGATACTGTATGCAACACACTGGTAGGATGCTGTATGCAACACACTGGTAGGATGCTGCATGCAACACACTGGTAAGTTGCTACATGCAGCACACTGGTAGGATGCTGTATGCAACACACTGGTAGGATGCTGTATGCAACACACTGGTAGGTTGCTACATGCAGCACACTGGTAGGATGCTGTATGCAACACACTGGTAGGTTGCTACATGCAGCACACTGGTAGGATGCTGTATGCAACACACTGGTAGGATGCTGTATGCAACACACTGGTAGGTTGCTACTGCAGCACACTGGTAGGATGCTGTATGCAACACACTGGTAGGTTGCTACATGCAGCACACTGGTAGGATGCTGTATGCAACACACTGGTAGGATGCTGTATGCAACACACTGGTAGGTTGCTACATGCAGCACACTGGTAGGATGCTGTATGCAACACACTGGTAGGTTGCTACATGCAGCACACTGGTAGGATGCTGTATGCAACACACTGGTAGGATGCTGTATGCAACACACTTGTAGGTTGCTACATGCAGCACACTGGTAGGTTGCTACATGCAACACACTGGTAGGATGATGTATGCAACACACTGGTAGGTTGCTACATGCAGCACACTGGTAGGTTGCTACATGCAGCACACTGGTAGGTTGCTACATGCAACACACTGGTAGGTTGCTACATGCAGCACACTGGTAGGATGCTGTATGCAACACACTGGTAGGTTGCTACATGCAGCACACTGGTAGGATGCTGTATGCAACACACTGGTAGGATGCTGTATGCAACACACTGGTAGGTTGCTACATGCAGCACACTGGTAGGTTGCTACATGCAGCACACTGGTAGGATGCTGCATGCAACACACTGGTAGGTTGCTACATGCAGCACACTGGTAGGTTGCTACATGCAGCACACTGGTAGGTTGCTACATGCAGCACACTGGTAGGATGCTGCATGCAACACACTGGTAGGATGCTGCATGCAACACACTGGTAGGATGCTACATGCAGCACACTGGTAGGATGCTACATGCAACACACTGGTAGGTTGCTACATGCAGCACACTGGTAGGTTGCTACATGCAGCACACTGGTAGGTTGCTACATGCAACACACTGGTAGGTTGCTACATGCAGCACACTGGTAGGATGCTGTATGCAACACACTGGTAGGTTGCTACATGCAGCACACTGGTAGGATGCTGTATGCAACACACTGGTAGGATGCTGTATGCAACACACTGGTAGGTTGCTACATGCAGCACACTGGTAGGTTGCTACATGCAACACACTGGTAGGATGCTGTATGCAACACACTGGTAGGTTGCTACATGCAGCACACTGGTAGGTTGCTACATGCAGCACACTGGTAGGTTGCTACATGCAACACACTGGTAGGTTGCTACATGCAACGATAACACCATGAATTTTGGTTGTTATGCGATCCACTTAAGGTATCACCATATTTCATAACCCTGGTCCCGAGTGCCTCAGTGCACTCTGTTAGAAGGGTGCAGTGAGGCATAATTTGATAATGGAGTTAATTATTAGCTATGAAGATCTGAAGTGGATCGAAAGAAACATTCACAAATCATCACGAGGAAATTAATCTCCAAAATCATTAATAAAGATGATATTACACAATGCAAATATAATGGAAGTATTACGAAGACACAAAAATTACCAATATTCTACAATACATAAGCACATTCAGACTGAAGGCACTCAGAAGTTGCACTGTTAAGGAATCAGCGTAGATGGGCTGAAGATAATCAGATGCGGCACTCGAAAATTTTTGCATGAGAATTCAATTTTTTCCAGTGTCCTTAAAGGCAAATTAAGACCTACACATGCTAAAATCAATCAGAATTTTTCCAAATAAATTTGACCGTATATGAAAGTGAGTAAATATGTACCTAAACATTATATGTACTTGATGTACATAACATACAATACAAATTTTAAGCAATGGTATTCAGGGCACACAGGTGCTAAAGGTACTTAAAAGATCATTAATCTGATTTAACCTAGAACATCCAGATATAAACACCGTGACTTATTTCTGGTGAGAGGATACAATCGACAGTTATTTTAAAGACATGAATTTAATTAAGAAAACTGGCATGTTAACATGCTCAGTTTAACACCAACAGATTGTTTACTCTGAGAAAAACATATAAGTATTAAAATTTTGTCTAAAGTTGACCAGTTATTTCACAGATTCCAACAAAATTTTTGTGTAGAGAAGTTATCGGCGGTGTGGGGAGGTTATCCGGGGTGTGGGGATGTTATCCGGGGTGTGGGAAGTTATCTGGTGTGTGGGATGCTTCAGCCAGTGAAGATTGACGCCGTTTACAACTGTTTTCTTTTATTCAGTGGAAATTGCTAAACCAGTAGGGGTAATATAGTGTCTGCGAGATAGGGGTCATTTAGATTCCATCAAAGCAACAAGACTATAAGTTTAATTCCTTGGATCAAGAGCCTCTTACCAGCATCATGGCAAGAAAAATCAATAGGAGAAATAATTTTATACCCTTTCGAAAATAAAAGTGTCTAAATGTCATCAACCCGCTCCATCTCAAACGCGCGCGCGCACACACACACACACACACACACACATGCACACACACACACACACGCACACACACACACACGCATACGCACGCACACTCACACACACACTTAGGAACAATCCAGTCTGAGTGACATAACGTCATAATTGCAGTAATGTACAACCCACCACAGAACTGCAGGAGGCCAAGAGAAGAATACGATGAGAGCAACAGAGCAATGGTCGACACACTAGCCGAGGTGGCCAGGAGAGCACACATGGGGGGAGCAAAGTTACTAGTTATGGGTGATTTCAATCACAAGGAGATTGACTGGGAAAACCTGGAGCCCCATGGGGGTCCCGAAACATGGAGAGCCAAGATGATGGATGTGGTACTGGAAAATCTCATGCATCAACATGTTACAGACACTACCAGAGAGAGAGGAGAGGATGAACCAGCAAGACTGGGCCTTGTATTCACCTTGAGTAGTTCGGACATCGAGGATATCATGTATGAAAGGCCCCTGGGAGCTAGTGATCATGTGGTTCTGTGCTTCGACTACATAGTTGAGCTCCAAGTGGAGAAAGTAGCAGGAATAGGGTGGGAAAAACCAAACTACAAAAGGGGGAACTACTCAGGCATGAGGAACTTCCTTCAAGACATTCAGTGGGAGAGGGAACTGACAGGAAAACCAGTACAAGAAATGATGGACTATGTGGCAACAAATTGCAAGGAGGCTGAGGAGAGGTTTGTTCCCAAGGGAAACAGAAATAATGGGAAGAACAGAACGAGTCCTTGGTTCACCCAAAGGTGTAGGGAGGCAAAAACTAGGTGTACTAGAGAATGGGAAAGGTACAGAAGACAGAGAACTCAGGAAAATAAAGAGATTAGCCGAAGAGCCAGAAACGAATATGCACAGATAAGAAGGGAGGCTCAGCGACAATATGAAAATGACATAGCATCGAAAGTAAAGACTGAGCCGAAGCTGTTGTACAGCCACATCAGGAGGAAAACAACAGTCAAGGACCAGGTAATCAGACTGAGGAAGGGTGATGGGGAATTCACAAGAAACGACCGAGAGGTATGTCAGGAGCTCAACACGAGATTTAAAGAAGTATTTACAGTGGACACCAGTAGTACTCCAGGAAATCAGAACAGGGGGGAGCACCAGCAAGTGCTGGATGAGATACATATAACCAAGGAGGAGGTGAAGAAGCTGTTATGCGAACTTGACACCTCAAAGGCGGTGGGACCAGACAACATCTCTCCGTGGGTCTTTAAGTGGGAGCAGAGATATTGTGTGTACCATTAACAAAGATCTTCAACACATCATTTGAAACTGGGCAACTCCCCGAGGAATGGAAGATGGCAAATGTAGTCCCAATTTTTAAAAAGGAAGACAGACATGAGGCACTAAACTACAGACCTGTATCACTAACGTGTCTATATAGTATGCAAGGTCATGGAGAAGATCATCACGAGGAGAGTGGTGGAGCACCTGGAAAGAAACAAGTGTATAATTGACAACCAGCACGGTTTCAGGGAAGGAAAATCCTGTGTCATAAACCTACTAGAGATTTATGACAAGGTGACAGAAGTAAGACAAGAGGGAGAGGGGTGGATCGACTGCATTTTTTTGGACTGCAAGAAGGCTTTCGACACAGTTCCTCACAAGAGGTTACTGCAAAAGCTAGAGGATCAGGCACACATAACAGGAAAGGCACTGCAATGGATCAGAGAATACCTGACAGGGAGGCAACAACGAGTCATGGTACGTGACGAGGTGTCAGAGTGCGCGCCTGTGACAAGCGGGGTTCCACAGGAGTCAGTCCTAGGACCTGTGCTGTTCTTGGTATGTGTGAACGACATAACGGAAGGGATAGACTCAGAAGTGTCCTTGTTTTCAGATGATGTGAAGTTTATGAGAAGAATCAAATCGGACGAGGATCAGGCAGGACTACAAAGAGACCTGGACAGGCTACAAGCCTGGTCCAGCAACTGGCTCCTTGAGTTTAACCCTGCCAAATGGAAAGTCATCAAGATTGGGGAAGGGCAAAGAAGACCACAGACACAATATAGTTTAGATGGCCAAAGACTGCAAACCTCACTCAAGGAAAAAGATCTGGGGGTGAGTATAACACCGAGCATATCTCCTGAGGCGCACATCAATCAGATAACTGCTGCAGCATACGGGCGCCTAGCAAACCTACGGATAGCGTTCCGATACCTCAGTAAGGATTCGTTCAAGACTCTGAATACCATTTACGTCAGGCCCATACTGGAGTATGCAGCACCAGTTTGGAATCCACACCTAGTCAAGCACGTCAAGAAATTAGAGAAAGTGCAAAGGTTTGCAACAAGATTAGTCCCAGAGCTACGGGGATTGTCCTACGAAGAAAGGTTGAGGGAAATCGGCCTGACGACACTGGAGGACAGGAGGGTCAGGGAAGACATGATAGCGACATATAAAATACTGCGCTGAATAGACAAGGTGGACAAAGACGGGATGTTCCAGAGATGGGACACAGACACAAGAGGTCACAATTGGAAGTTGAAGACTCAGATGAATCAAAGGGATGTTAGGAGGTATTTCTTCACTCATAGAGTAGTCAGGCCGTGGAATAGCCTAGAAAGTGACGTAGTGGAGGCGGGAACCATACGTAGTTTTAAGGCGAGGTATGATAAAGTTCATGGGGCAGGGAGAGAGAGGACCTAGTAGCAATCAGCAAAGAAGCGGGGCCAGGAGCTATGAATCGACCCATGCAACCACAAATAGGTGAGTACAAATAGGAGAGTACACGCACACACACACACCCACCCACACACACGCACACACACGCACGCACACACACGCACACACACACACGCACACACACACGCACATGACACACACACGCAAGAGAAAGCAAGACTGAGGGACAAACAGGGGTACCAGAGAGTATACCTCGACCGCGACAGAACACAAGAAGAAAGGACTACACTGAAAGAGAGGGTACAGAGACGCAAGGAGGAACGAGAGGCAATGACGAAGATGAGCAGGACCCAGACACAGGAGGAAGGGCAAACACACCCCACAGAATCTTCCACCAAAAGACTCCAACCGCGACATTCCCAACGCAACTGAGCAACCTATACTACAACCCACTCACTGTTCCCTCTGCCACTAACCCCCATATCACAAACCTCACCCCAACAGCTGTCCCTTATGGGCATTAGGACCCCACCCCCATCATCACAAACCCCACCTACACCACAGGCCCACATAGGCCCCCACCAAGGCTCTCGCTCCCCCAACCCCAATATTCTTGCATGACCACAATGATAGAAAAGAAACTGAAAGTTTGGTACACAAACGCGGATGGAATAACGAATAAACATGAGGAGTGGAAGGAAAGAATCAGTGAAAAATCCCCAGACATCATAGCAGTCACAGAAACAAAACTCGCTGAGACAATAACAGACACAATCTTCCCAACGGGATATCAGATCCTGAGGAAAGATAGAAGGAGTAGAGGGGGAGGAGGGGTTGCACTGCTCATAAAACACCGATGGGGATTTGAGGAAATGGAAGGCATGGACATGATTGGAGAAAGAGACTACATTGTAGGTACAATTCAGTCCGGAGAACATAAAGTAGTCATTCGAGTGATGTATAACCCACCACAGAACTGCAGGAGGCCAAGAGAGGAGTACGAAGAAAACAACAGGGTGATGGTGGACACACTGGCTGAGGTGGCAAGAAGAGCTCACTCGAGCAGAGCAAAGTTACTGGTAATGGGCGATTTCAACCACAGGGAGATCGACTGGGAAAACCTGGACCCACATGGGGGTCCCGAAACATGGAGAGCCAAGATGATGGATGTGGTACTTGAAAACCTCATGCATCAAAATGTCAGGGACACAACCAGAGAGAGAGGGGAGGATGAGCCAGCAAGACTGGATCTTGTATTCACCCTGAGCAGTTCAGACATTGAGGACATCACTTACGAGAGGCCCCTTGGAGCTAGCGATCACGTGGTTCTGAGTTTTGATTATATAGTAGAGCTACAAGTGGAGAAGGTAACAGGAACTGAAGGGGTCAGGCAAAACTATAAAAGGGGGGACTACACAGGTATGAGAAACTTCCTGCAGGAGGTTCAGTAGGACAGATAAATGGTAGGAAAATCAGTAAACGAGATGATGGAATATGTGGCAACAAAGTGCAAGGAGGCAGAGGAAAGGTTTGTTCCCAAGGGAAACAGAAATAATAGGAAGACCAAAACGAGTCCTTGGTTTACCCGAAGGTGTAGGGAGGCAAACACTAAGTGCAACAGAGAATGGAAAAGGTACAGGAGGTATAGGACCCAGGAAAACAAGGAGATTAGTAGAAGAGCCAGAAACGAGTATGCACAGATATGGAGGGAGGCCCAGCGACAGTATGAAAACGACATAGCATCGAAAGTCAAATCTGACCCGAAACTGCTGTATAGCCACATTAGGAGGAAGACAACAGTCAAGGACCAGGTGATAAGGCTGAGGAAAAAAGGTAGAGAACTCACAAGAAACGATCAAGAGGTATGTGAGGAGCTCAACATGAGATTTAAGGAAGTATTTACAGTAGAGACAGGAAGGACTCTGGGGGGACAGATCAGATGGGGACACCAGCAAGGAATACACCAACAAGTGTTGGACGACATACATACAGATGAGGAGGAGGTGAAGAAACTGCTAAGGGACATCGATACCTCAAAGTCAATGGGACCGGACAACATCTCACCATGGGTCCTTAGAGAGGGAGCAGATATGTTGTGCGTGCCACTTACCACAATCTTCAACACGTCCCTGGAAACTGGGCAACTACCTGAGGTATGGAAGACGGCAAATGTAGTTCCCATTTTTAAAAAAGGAGACAGAAAAAGAGGCACTAAACTATAGACCTGTGTCATTGACGTGTATAGCATGCAGAGTTATGGAGAAGATTATCAGGAGGAGAGTGGTGGAGCACCTGGAACGGAACAAGAGTATAAATGCCAACCAGCACGGATTCATGGAAGGCAAATCCTGTGTCACAAACCTTCTGGAGTTTTATGATAAAATAACAGAAGTAAGACACGAGAGAGAGGGGTGGGTTGATTGCATCTTCTTGGACTGCAAGAAGGCCTTTGACACAGTTCCTCACAAGAAATTAGTGCAGAAGCTAGAGCATCGGGCGCATATAACAGGAAGGGCACTGCAATGGATCAGAGAATACCTGGCAGGGAGGCAACAACGAGTCATGGTACGTAATGATGTATCACAGTGGGCTCCTCTGACGAGCGGGGTCCCACAGGGGTCGGTCCTAGGACCAGTGCTATTTTTGGTATATGTGAACGACATGATGGAAGGGTTAGACTCAGAAGTGTCCCTGTTTGCAGATGATGTGAAGTTAATGAGGAGAATTAAATCTGATGAGGACCAGGCAGGACTTCAAAGAGACCTGGACAGACTGGACACCTGGTCCAGCAAATGGCTTCTCGAATTTAATCCTGCCAAATGCAAAGTCATGAAGATAGAGGAAGGGCACAGAAGACCACAGACAGAGTATAGGCTAGGTGGCCAAAGACTGCAAACCTCACTCAAGGAGAAAGATCTTGGGGTGAGTATAACACCGAGCATGTCTCCGGAAGCACACATCAATCAGATAACTGCTGCAGCATATGGGCGCCTGGCAAACCTGAGAACAGCATTCCGATACCTTAGTAAGGAATCGTTCAAGACACTGTACACCGTGTATGTCAGGCCCATACTGGAGTATGCAGCACCTGTTTGGAACCCGCACTTGATAAAGCACGTCAAGAAACTAGAGAAAGTACAAAGGTTTGCGACAAGGTTAGTTCCAGAGCTAAGGGGAATGTCCTATGAAGAAAGATTAAGGGAAATCGGCCTGACGACACTGGAGGACAGGAGGGTCAGGGGAGACATGATAACGACATATAAAATACTGCGTGGAATAGACAAGGTGGACAAAGACAGGATGTTCCAGGGAGGGGACACAGAAACAAGAGGCCACAATTGGAAGTTGAAGACACAAATGAGTCAGAGAGATATTAGGAAGTATTTCTTCAGTCATAGAGTTGTAAGGCAGTGGAATAGCCTAGAAAATGACGTAGTGGTGGTAGGAACTATACATAGTTTTAAGACGAGGTTTGATAAAGCTCATGGAGCGGGGAGAGAGAGGGCCCAGTAGCAACCGGTGAATAGCCGGGGCCAGGAGCTAACCAACCACAAATAGGTGAGTACAAATAGGTGAGTACACACACACACACACACACAAGGATGGAACTAGCTGAGGTCAGTCAGAGCAGAACAGAACAGCAAGGGCAAGCACACACACAACTATTCTCAGAACCATTCAACCTATCACACCATCCCAACACACACTACAATCCATACCCACAGCCTCCACCCAACACCGAGCTATAGAATCCCACAGTATGCCACCAGGTCTCCCACCCTCACAGGCCCCCCAAACCACAGTGTTGGAAAGGAAACTGAAGGTATGGTACACAAACGCTGATGGAATAACAAATAAGTTGGAGGAGTGGCATGAAAGAGTCAAAGAAGCATCACCGGACATCATAGCTCTCACAGAAACCAAGCTTACAGGTATGATAACAGATGCCATCTTTCCAACGGAATACCAAATCCTGAGGAAAGACAGAGGGAACAGGGGGGGGTGGAGGAGTGGCATTGCTGATCAAAAATTGCTGGAATTTTGATGAGCTGGAGAGAGGAGACAGCGGAGAAGAAAGTGATTACATAGCGGGAACGCTTCACTCTGGAGGTCCCAAGTTGGTAATAGCAGTGATGTATAACCCACCACAGAACAGCAGGAGGCCAAGGCAAGAGTACGACGAGAGCAATAGAGCGATGGTTGACACACTGGCTAGAGTGGCCAGAAGAGCTCATGCATGCAGGGCAAAGCTCCTGATCATGGGTGACTTTAACCACAAGGAGATCGATTGGGAGAACTTGGACCCACATGGGGGCCAAGATACATGGAAGGCTAAGATGATGGAGGTGGTGGAAATATAAACACAAATGCAGTGTAATGTGATCCTTTTTTGACAACGTTTCACCCACACAGTGGGCTTTTTCAAGTCACACACGGATCTACCTGGGGTTGGAAGGTACGAGAGTATTTATAGGCATGTTCAGAATGTTGAGGTCAGGTGGAGAATGCTGCATCTGATGATCTACCGGGTGGGGTTATAGAGTCTTGGGTAGCTTGGCAGGGGTATAGGACAAGTTGTGAGTAGACCTTCTGCAGTGTTCTATGTTCTATGTGGGATAGCGATGAAGAAGTTTCTTGGCGAGTGGTTCAGCTATGTTATAGAAGCCATTGTTCTGGTTGAAATTGTTGGTTGTAGAGATGAGCGATGATTCCAGGATTCTTCTGTATTGAGTGTTGTCTTCTATGGCTATAAGTCTTGAGTTTCTGTAGTTAATTAAATGGTTGTGTGAATTGCGATGTTGTACACAGGCATTCCTTGTATCGTCAGTCCTGCTTGCATATTGGTGTTCTGAAATACGTGTTTGGAGGTCTCTTGATGTTTCGCCCACATATAATTTGCTGCAGTCATTACAAGGGATTATGTATACCCCTGCAGAGGATGGAGGCTTGTCCTGTCTACTACTGGTGATGTCCTTGATGGTCGTGGTTGTGGAGGTAGATACTTGGAATGATGTTTTCGTAAAGATGTTGGAAACATGTTTGGCAATGGAGTTGGTTGGGAGGACTATGTATCTCTTCTGCTCTGCAAAGCTGACCACGAACTTCGTTTTAAAGTCTATCGAAAACCCACCAACCAAAACGATCTTCTCCACTTCTACTCTCACCACGACACCAAAACTAAACGTGGTGTAATTATAGGCTTCTTCCTACGTGCACTCAGAATCTGCAGCAATGAGTTCCTTGAGGAAGAATGCACTATAATTGAACAAGTATTTTCTAAACTCCACTATCCTCGTCACTTCATCAGAGACTGCAGACGGCGGGCATTAAACATCTTCAACACACCCAGAGAAGACACTGCCGAGAAGAGATACATAGTCCTCCCAACCAACTCCATTGCCAAACATGTTTCCAACATCTTTACGAAAACATCATTCCAAGTATCTACCTCCACAACCACGACCATCAAGGACATCACCAGTAGTAGACAGGACAAGCCTCCATCCTCTGCAGGGGTATACATAATCCCTTGTAATGACTGCAACAAATTATATGTGGGCGAAACATCAAGAGACCTCCAAACACGTATTTCAGAACACCAATATGCAAGCAGGACTGACGATACAAGGAATGCCTGTGTACAACATCGCAATTCACACAACCATTTAATTAACTACAGAAACTCAAGACTTATAGCCATAGAAGACAACACTCAATACAGAAGAATCCTGGAATCATCGCTCATCTCTACAACCAACAATTTCAACCAGAACAATGGCTTCTATAACATAGCTGAACCACTCGCCAAGAAACTTCTTCATCGCTATCCCACATAGAACATAGAACACTGCAGAAGGTCTACTCACAACTTGTCCTATACCCCTGCCAAGCTACCCAAGACTCTATAACCCCACCCGGTAGATCATCAAATGCAGCATTCTCCACCTGACCTCAACATTCTGAACATGCCTATAAATACTCTCGTACCTTCCAACCCCAGGTAGATCCATGTGTGACTTGAAAAAGCCCACTGTGTGGGTGAAACGTTGTCAAAAAAGGATCACATTACACTGCATTTGTGTTTATATTTCCATTGTGTCGGTATTTTATACCATTTATTTCCATGGAGGTGGTACTGGAAAACTTCAAGTGCCAACACGTAAGGGACACTACAAGAGAGAGAGGAGAGGATGAACCAGCAAGGTTGGACTTAGTATTCACCTTGAGTAGTGCAGATATCGAGGACATCACATATGAAAGACCCCTTGGGGCCAGTGACCATGTGGTTTTAAGCATCGAATACACAGTAGAGCTACAAGTGGAGGGAGAAGCAGGAAGGCCAGGACGAATGAAGCCAAACTACAAGAAAGGGGACTACACAGGAATGAGGAACTTCCTGAACGGGGTTCAGTGGGACAGAGAACTGGCAGGGAAGCCAGTTAATGAGATGATGGAATATGTAGCAACAAAATGCAAGGAGGCTGAGGAGAGGTTTGTACCCAAGGGTAACAGGAATAATGAAAAAGCCAGGATGAGCCCATGGTTTACCCAAAGATGCAGGGAGGCAAAAACCAAGTGTGCTAGGGAATGGAAGAAATATAGAAGGCAAAGGACCCAGGAGAATAAGGAGAGCAGTCGTAGAGCCAGAAACGAATATGCACAGATAAGAAGGGAGGCCCAAAGACAATATGAAAAGACATAGCAGCGAAAGCCAAATCTGACCCGAAACTGTTGTACAGCCACATCAGGAGGAAAACAACAGTCAAGGACCAGGTAATCAGGCTAAGGAAGGAAGGTGGAGAGAAAACAAGAAATGACCGTGAAGTATGTGAGGAACTCAACAAGAGATTCAAAGAAGTGTTCACAGAGGAGACAGAAGGGGCTCCAGAAAGACGGAGAGGTGGGGCACACCACCATGTGCTGGACAGAGTGCACACAACCGAGGAAGAAGTGAAGAGGCTTCTGAGTGAGCTAGATACCTCAAAGGCAATGGGGCCAGATAACATCTCCCCATGGGTATTGAGAGAGGGAGCAGAGGCGCTATGTGTACCCCTAACAACAATATTCAATACATCTATCGAAACAGGGAGATTGCCTGAGGCATGGAAGACAGCAAATGTAGTCCCAATCTTTAAAAAAGGAGACAGACATGAAGCATTAAACTACAGACCAGTGTCACTGACATGTATAGTATGCAAAATCATGGAGAAGATTATCAGGAGAAGAGTGGTGGAACACCTAGAAAGGAACGATCTCATCAACAGTAGCCAACATGGTTTCAGGGACGGGGAATCCTGTGTCACAAACCTACTGGAGTTCTATGACATGGTGACAGCAGTAAGACAAGAGAGAGAGGGGTGGGTGGATTGCATTTTCTTGGACTGCAAGAAGGCGTTTGACACAGTTCCACACAAGAGATTGGTGCAAAAACTGGAGGACCAAGCAGGGATAACAGGGAAGGCACTACAGTGGATCAGGGAATACTTGTCAGGAAGACAGCAGCGAGTCATGGTACGTGGCGAGGTGTCAGAGTGGGCACCTGTGACCAGCGGGGTCCCACAGGGGTCAGTCCTAGGACCAGTGCTGTTTCTGGTATTTGTGAACGACATGACGGAAGGAATAGACTCTGAGATGTCCCTGTTTGCAGATGACGTGAAGTTGATGAGAAGAATTCACTCGATCGAAGACCAGGCAGAACTACAAAGGGATCTGGACAGGCTGCAGACCTGGTCCAGCAATTGGCTCCTGGAGTTCAATCCCACCAAGTGCAAAGTCATGAAGATTGGGGAAGGGCAAAGAAGACCGCAGACGGAGTACAGGCTAGGGGGCCAGAGACTACAAACATCACTCAAGTAAAAAGATCTTGGGGTGAGTATAACACCAGGCACATCTCCTGAAGCGCACATCAACCAAATAACTGCTGCAGCATATGGGCGCCTAGCAAACCTCAGAACAGCATTCCGACATCTTAATATGGAATCATTCAGGACCCTGTACACCGTGTACGTTAGGCCCATATTGGAGTATGCGGCACCAGTTTGGAACCCACACCTAGCCAAGCACGTAAAGAAACTAGAGAAAGTGCAAAGGTTTGCAACAAGACTAGTCCCAGAGCTAAGAGGTATGTCCTACGAGGAGAGGTTAAGGGAAATCAACCTGACGACACTGGAGGACAGGAGAGATAGGGCGGACATGATAACGACATACAAAATACTGAGAGGAATTGACAAGGTGGAAAAAGACAGGATGTTCCAGAGACTGGACACAGTAACAAGGGGACACAGTTGGAAGCTGAAGACACAGATGAATCACAGGGATGTTAGGAAGTATTTCTTCAGCCACAGAGTAGTCAGTAAGTGGAATAGTTTGGGAAGCGATGTAGTGGAGGCAGGATCCATACATAGCTTTAAGCAGAGGTATGATAAAGCTCACGGCTCAGGGAGAGTGACCTAGTAGCGATCAGTGAAGAGGCGGGGCCAGGAGCTCAGACTCGACCCCTGCAACCTCAACTAGGTGAGTACAACTAGGTGAGTACACACGCACACGCACATGCACACACACACACACACACACGCACACGCACACACACACACACACACACACACACACACGCACACGCACATGCACACACACACACACACACGCACACAAGCACACACACACACACGCACACACACACACACACACACACACACGCACACACACACACACACACACACACACACACGCGCGCACACACACGCACACGCACACACACACACGCACATGCACACACGCACATGCACACACACACACACACACACGCACACACGCACACACGCACACACTCACACATACACACACACGCGCGCACACACGCGCACACGCACACACACACACACACACACACACACACACACACACACACACACAGAAGGGAGTGGAACTAATAGCGACCAGCGATGAGGCGGGGTCAAGAGCTAAGAATCGACCCCTTCAACAACAAATAGGCGAATACTCACCAATTAGCCTAATTGTCGTAAGGACATGTGCACGTGAGGAAATGGTAACTAATTGACTGATGAACATAAGAACATAAGGAAGGAACACTGCAGCAGATCTACTGACCCATGAGAAGCAGGTCCATGTTGTCCCCCCCTGGATAAGCTCAATGACTCACCTAGTCAGGTCATGGTATCAGACCTAGTAGCAGTCAGCTAGTAGCTAGTCAGGTCTAACTCACACCCACCCGCACCTACTCATGTATTATCTAACCTAATTTTAAAACTACACAACTTTTTAGCCTCAATAATTGTACTCGGAATTTGTTCCACTCATCCACAACTCTATTACCAAACCAGTGCTTTCCTATATCCTTCCTGAATCTGAATTTTTCCAACTTGAGACCATTGCTGCGAGTCCTGTCTTGGCTGGAAATTTTCAGCACGCTATTTACATCCCCTTTATTTATTCCTGTTTTCCATTTATACACCTCGATAATATCCCCCCTAATTCTACGCCTTTCGAGAGAGTGCAGATTCAGGGCCCTCAGTCTATCCTCATAGGGAAGATTTCTAATACATGGGATCATCTTTGTCATCCTCCTCTGTATGTTTACCAGAGCATTTATATCCATTCTGTAATACGGTGACCAGAACTGAGCAGCATAGTCTAAATGAGGCCTTCAAAAGGATGTATAGAGTTGAAGAACAACCTCTATTATTTATACTTCTAGATATGAAGCCAAGAATTCTGTTAGCTTTATTGCGAACACTAATGAACTGTTCTCTTGGTTTTAGGTTACTGCTAACCAGAACTCCTAAATCCTTTTCGCAATCAGTAGTATTAAGATCTATATTATTTAGATTATATGTGGCATGGTTATTGTCCTGTCTAACATTTAGAACTTTGCACTTGTCTATATTTTATATTAAATTATGTATATTTGTCTATATTAAACTATGTTAAACTTAAGTAGCGTCATGCACAGGGCAGCAGCGCATGAAAAATGCTCCCATGAATCTTGGCCAACATACATTACAGATGCTAAGAAAATTTAAAACAGATCAAATAAGGTGTTTTCAATAAAAAAAAAAACTAAGCGACGAAACTGTTGCTGAGAATATTCCCAAAAAATAGGAATGTCTCTCCTTGTATAACTTAAAAAACACCATAAATCCTCGAGTTTTTATTTTGTTGTAGTATTCTTTTCTGTTTGATATTCTATTTGAAGTTCTCTACAATATCACAAAAAATGTTTTATCTCTGTTTAAAAATTTAAATTTAATAAATTGGCAAAAGTAATTGGAAAATTGGCATCCTCACGGGTCAAAATTATTAAAAAATACTTCTTAGTAATTCTCAAAGTGCAGGTAGACTTAATTAGAAAATACCGTATTATTCACTAAATTAAAAAAAAAGTCTTCTGAAGCAACAGACAACACTGAAATACAAGCAATATTTATGCAATTACGCAGTTGAAAAGTTAGCGTTATTGTCGCTCGTTGTAACAAAATGGGTCCTTCCACCCGATGCGTGATAACGTAAATAATGTTTTTTCATCAATATATATAATTTTATTTGGCCTTGTTGTCACTAATATTGAATACACCTATAATCTTCACAGACACTGGCAGTTATTTAAAATTATTAACGTGTAATAACGTATACACATTATTTACATCACATTCACTCATTAAAGTTCTATAATACGTATATATATATATATATATATATATATATATATATATATATATAAATAAATATATATATATATAGATATATATATATATATATATATATATATATTTATTTTTTTATTATCACACTGGCCGATTCCCACCAAGGCAGGGTGGCCCGAAAAAGAAAAACTTTCACCATCATTCACTCCATCACTGTCTTGCCAGAAGGGTGCTTTACACTACAGTTTTTAAACTGCAACATTAACACCCCTCCTTCAGAGTGCAGGCACTGTACTTCCCATCTCCAGGACTCAAGTCCGGCCTGCCGATTTCCCTGAACCCCTTCATAAATGTTACTTTGCTCACACTCCAACAGCACGTCAAGTATTAAAAACCATTTGTCTCCATTCACTCCTATCAAACACGTTCACGCATGCCTGCTGGAAGTCCAAGCCCCTCGCACACAAAACCTCCTTTACCCCCTCCCTCCAACCTTTCCTAGGCCGACCCCTACCCCGCCTTCCTTCCACTACAGACTGATACACTCTTGAAGTCATTCTGTTTCACTCCATTCTCTCTACATGTCCGAACCACCTCAACAACCCTTCTTCAGCCCTCTGGACAACAGTTTTGGTAATCCCGCACCTCCTCCTAACTTCCAAACTACGAATTCTCTGCATTATATTCACACCACACATTGCCCTCAGACATGACATCTCCACTGCCTCCAGCCTTCTCCTCGCTGCAACATTCATCACCCACGCTTCACACCCATATAAGAGCGTTGGTAAAACTATACTCTCATACATTCCCCTCTTTGCCTCCAAGGACAAAGTTCTTTGTCTCCACAGACTCCTAAGTGCACCACTCACTCTTTTTCCCTCATCAATTCTATGATTCACCTCATCTTTCATAGACCCATCCGCTGACACGTCCACTCCCAAATATCTGAATACGTTCACCTCCTCCATACTCTCTCCCTCCAATCTGATATCCAATCTTTCATCACCTAATCTTTTTGTTATCCTCATAACCTTACTCTTTCCTGTATTCACCTTTAATTTTCTTCTTTTGCACACCCTACCAAATTCATCCACCAATCTCTGCAACTTCTCTTCAGAATCTCCCAAGAGTACAGTGTCATCAGCAAAGAGCAGCTGTGACAACTCCCACTTTGTGTGTGATTCTTTATCTTTTAACTCCACGCCTCTTGCCAAGACCCTCGCATTTACTTCTCTTACAACCCCATCTATAAATATATTAAACAACCACGGTGACATCACACATCCTTGTCTAAGGCCTACTTTTACTGGGAAAAAATTTCCCTCTTTCCTACATACTCTAACTTGAGCCTCACTATTCTCGTAAAAACTCTTCACTGCTTTCAGTAACCTACCTCCTACACCATACACTTGCAACATCTGCCACATTGCCCCCCTATCCACCCTGTCATACGCCTTTTCCAAATCCATAAATGCCACAAAGACCTCTTTAGCCTTATCTAAATACTGTTCACTTATATGTTTCACTGTAAACACCTGGTCCAAACACCCCCTACCTTTCCTAAAGCCTCCTTGTTCATCTGCTATCCTATTCTCCGTCTTACTCTTAATTCTTCCAATTATAACTCTACCATACACTTTACCAGGTATACTCAACAGACTTATCCCCCTATAATTTTTGCACTCTCTTTTATCCCCTTTGCCTTTATACAAAGGAACTATGCATGCTCTCTGCCAATCCCTAGGTACCTTACCCTCTTCCATACATTTATTAAATAATTGCACCAACCACTCCAAAACTATATCCCCACCTGCTTTTAACATTTCTATCTTTACCCCATCAATCCCGGCTGCCTTACCCCCTTTCATTTTACCTACTGCCTCACGAACTTCCCCCACACTCACAACTGGCTTTCCTCACTCCTACAAGATGTTATTCCTCCTTGCCCTATACCCGAAATCACAGCTTCCCTATCTTCATCAACATTTAACAATTCCTCAAAATATTCCCTCCATCTTCCCAATACCTCTAACTCTCCATTTAATAACCCTCCTCTCCTATTTTTAACTGACAAATCCATTTGTTCTCTAAGCTTTCTTAACTTGTTAATCTCACTCCAAAACTTTTTCTTATTTTCAACAAAATTTGTTGATAACATCTCACCCACTCTCTCATTTGCTCTCTTTTTACATTGCTTCACCACTCTCTTAACCTCTCTCTTTTTCTCCATATACTCTTCCCTCCTTGCATCACTTCTACTTTGTAAAAACTTCTCATATGCTAACTTTTTCTCCCTTACTACTCTCTTTACATCATCATTCCACCAATCGCTCCTCTTCCCTCCTGCACCCACTTTCCTGTAACCACAAACTTCTGCTGAACACTCTAACACTACATTTTTAAACCTACCCCATACCTCTTCGACCCCATTGCCTATGCTCTCATTAGCCCATCTATCCTCCAATAGCTGTTTATATCTTACCCTAACTGCCTCCTCTTTTAGTTTATAAACCTTCACCTCTCTCTTCCCTGATGCTTCTATTCTCCTTGTATCCCATCTACCTTTTACTCTCAGTGTAGCTACAACTAGAAAGTGATCTGATATATCTGTGGCCCCTCTATAAACATGTACATCCTGAAGTCTACTCAACAGTCTTTTATCTACCAATACATTATCCAACAAACTACTGTCATTTCGCCCTACATCATATCTTACATAAGAACATAAGAAAGGAGGAACACTGCAGGAGGCCTGCTGGCCCATACTAGGCAGGTCCTTTACAATTCATCCCACTAACAAACATTTGCCCAACCCAGTTTTCAATGCCACCCAAGAAATAAGCTCTAATGTGAAAGTCCCACTCAAATCCAACCCCTCCCACTCATGTACTTATCCAACCTAGATTTGAAACTACCCAAAGTCCCAGCCTCAATAACCCAACTAGGTAGACTGTTCCACTCATCAACTACCCTATTTCCAAACCAATACTTTCCTATGTCCTTTCTAAATCTAAACTTATCTAATTTAAATCCATTACTGCGGGTTCTCTCTTGGAGAGACATCCTCAAGACCTTATTAATATCCTCTTTATTAATACCTATCTTCCACTTATACACTTCGATCAGGTCTCCCCTCATTCTTCGTCTAACAAGTGAATGTAACTTTAAGAGTCTTCAATCTTTCTTCATAAGGAAGATTTCTAATGCTATGTATTAATTTAGTCATCCTACGCTGAATGTTTTCTAACGAATTTATGTCCATTTTGTAATACGGAGACCAGAACTGTGCTGCATAATCTAGGTGAGGCCTTACTAATGATGTATAAAGCTGCAGTATGACCTCTGGACTTCTGTTGCTTACACTTCTTGATATAAATCCCAGTAATCTATTTGCCTTATTACGTACGCTTAGGCATTGCTGTCTTGGTTTAAGGTTGCTGCTCACCATAACCCCCAAGTCCTTTTCGCAATCTGTATGGCTAAGTTCTACATCATTTAACTTATAAGTACTAGGGTTATGGGCACTCCCAAGCTTCAGAACCTTGCATTTATCTACATTGAACTGCATCTGCCACTTTTCTGACCAAGAATAGAGTTTGTTTAAATCCTCCTGAAGTTCCATAACATCTACGTTTGAATCAATTATCCTACCTATCTTTGTGTCATCGGCGAATTTGCTCATATCACTAGTAATTCCCTCATCAAGATCATTGATATATATTATAAACAACAACGGGCCCAAGACTGATCCCTGTGGAACGCCACTTGTTACAGATCCCCACTCGGATTTAACCCCATTTATGGACACTCTCTGCTTCCTGTCAGTGAGCTATGACTCGATCCACGAGAGCACTTTTCCCCCAATGCCATGAGCTGCCACTTTCTTTAACAGTCTATGGTGCGGAACTCTATCAAAAGCCTTACTAAAATCTAAGTAAATAATATCAAATTCTTTATTGTGGTCAACAGCCTCAAAAGCTTTACTGAAGAAAGTTAATAAATTAGTTAGACAAGACCGGCCTCTTGTGAATCCATGCTGAGTATCATTAATCAAGCTATGCTTATCGAGATGGCTTCTTATAATCTCAGCTATAATTGACTCTAGTAATTTGCCTACAATTGAGGTCAGGCTTATTGGGCGGTAATTTGACGGTAACGACTTGTCCCCTGTTTTAAAAATAGGAGTTACATTAGCCATCTTCCACATATCAGACACTACACCTGTTTGAAGAGATAAATTAAAAATATTAGTTAATGGTTCACAGAGTTCCATTTTGCATTCCTTAAGAACCCTTGAAAAAACCTCATCAGGACCCGGCGACTTATTTTGCTTCAGTCTGTCTATCTGCTTCACAACCATCTCACTAGTGACTGTGATGTTACATAATTTATCTTCTTCTAGCCCACTGTAAAAATTAATTACTGGAATATTGTTAGTGTCTTCCTGTGTAAAAACTGAGAGAAAATAATTATTTAAAATCAAGCACATTTCATTCTCTTTGTCAGTAAGGTGCCCATAGTTATTTTTAAGGGGACCTATCTTATCTCTAACTTTTGTTCTATAGACCTGGAAAAAACTTTTTGGGTTAGTTTTAGAATCCCTAGCAACTTTAATTTCATAGTCCCTTTTAGCTTTTCTTATCCCGTTTTTAATGTCCCTCTTAATGTCAACATACTGATTCATAAGATGACCCTCACCTCTTTTGATACGCCTATAAATTCATTTCTTATGCCCTAGTAGATATTTCAGCCTATTATTCATCCATTTTGGGTCATTTCTATTTGATCTAATTTCTTTATATGGGATAAACGCTCTTTGAGCAGCATGTATAGTGTTCAGAAAACTGTCATATTGATAGCTCTCTTCGTTACCCCAGTCAACAGATGATAAGTGTTCTCTAAGCCCATCGTAATCTGCTAAGCGAAAATCTGGGACTGTTACTGAGTTATCGCTACTATCGTACTTCCATTCAATGCTAAATGTAATTGATTTGTGGTCGCTAGCACCCAGTTCCTCTGAAATTTCTAAATTATTAACAAGGGATTCATTGTTTGCCATAACTAAGTCAAGCAGGTTATTTCCCCTTGTAGGTTCTGTCACAAACTGCTTCAAAAAACAATCCTGAAATACTTCTAAGAAGTCGTATGATTCTAAATTCCCAGTCAAGAAATTCCAATCAACATGACTAAAGTTAAAGTCTCCTAGAATTACTACATTATCGTGCCTTGTGGCCTTAACAATTTCCACCCATAGTAGTTTCCCTTGGTCCCTATCTAAGTTTGGGGGACGGTATATCACTCCTAAAATCAGTTTTTCATGCCCCTTTGAAAATTCTATCCAAACAGACTCTGTATGTGTTACTTCAGACTTAATACCCGTTTTTATGCAACAGTTCAAGCGATCTCGGACATACAATGCCCCCCCCCCTCCCACCTCCCAATACTTGTATCTTCTTGGAACAATTTAAAACCCTGAATATGACATTCCGCAGGCATGTCCCGACTTTTTGAATTAAACCACGTCTCAGTTAAGGCAAATACATCAATGTTACCTACACTAGCGACTAATCTCAACTCGTCCATCTTATTCCTAGCACTACGGCAATTAGCATAATAAACATAAGAACATAAGAACATAAGAACGAAGGAACACTGCAGAAGGCCTACTGGCCCATGCGAGGCAGGTCCAAGTCTCCTACCGGCTTAAGCCAATGCACCCAACCTAGTCAGGTCAGGTCACATTGACTTAAGGGAGGAACACGGCAACCGACCTGGTAGCACAAGCTATCAGGTCCAACTCACACCCACCCACATCCACTCATGTATTTATCCAACCTATTTTTAAAGCTACACAACGTTCTGGCCTCTATAACTGTACTCGGGAGTTTGTTCCACTCATCCACAACTCTATTACCAAACCAGTACTTTCCTTTATCCTTCCTGAATCTGAATTTTTCCAACTTAAAACCATTGCTGCGAGTCCTGTCTAGGCTAGATATTTTCAGCACACTATTTACATCCCCTTTATTTATTCCTGTCTTCCATTTATACACCTCAATCATATCTCCCCTAATTCTACGTCTTTCTAGAGAGTGCAGATTCAGGGCCCTTAGTCTATCCTCATAGGGAAGGTTTCTGATACATGGGATCAACTTTGTCATCCTCCTTTGTACATTTTCCAGAGAATTTATATCCATTCTGTAATACGGTGACCAAAACTGTGCAGCATAATCTAAATGAGGCCTAACCAAGGATGTATAGAGTTGAAGAACAACCTGAGGACTCCTATTATTTATGCTTCTTGATATGAAGCCAAGGATTCTATTAGCTTTATTGCGAACGCTTATGCACTGTTGTCTTGGTTTCAGATTACTGCTAACCAGAACTCCTAAATCTTTTTCACAATCCGTAATATTAAGATCTACATTATTTAGTTTATATGTGGCATGGTTATTGTCCTGTCCAACATTTAGAACTTTGCATTTGTCTATATTAAACTGCATCTGCCACTTCTCCGACCACTGCATCAGTCTATTCAAATCTTCCTGGAGTGCTCGAATGTCCTCGTCAGAATGAATTCGACGGCCTATTTTGGTGTCATCGGCAAACTTGCCGATGTCGCCCTTTATGCCCTCATCTATGTCGTTTATGTAGATTGTGAACAGCAGGGGGCCCAACACTGACCCCTGTGGAACACCGCTCGTGACGCTTCCCCACTCGGATTTCTCCCCATTTATGCAAACTCTCTGCTGCCTATTTGTCAAGCATGCCTGTATCCAGGAAAAAATTTCTCCTCCTATTCCATGTGCTTTAATTTTCCTCAATAGTCTCTGATGTGGGACCCTGTCAAAAGCCTTACTGAAGTCCATATACACAATATCATATTCATTACCATGATCTACCTCCTCAAATACCTTAGTGAAAAAAGTTAATAAATTCGTAAGGCAGGAACGCCCCTTTGTAAAACCATGCTGAGATTCGTTGATTAATTTATGCTTTTCAAGGTGGCTACGAACTGCCTCGGCAATTATTGATTCCATAAATTTTCCCACTATGGAGGTTAGGCTTATTGGTTTACAGTTCGAAGCTAAGGACCTGTCACTTGTTTTGAAAATAGGTATCACATTTGCCATTTTCCACTTATCTGGCACCATGCCAGTTTGTAGTGATATGTTGAAAAGATTAGCCAAAGGTGTGCTAAGCTCCTCTTTACATTCCTTTAGAACCCTTGCATACAGTTCATCAGGGCCTGGGGATTTGTTAGGTTTTAATTTATCTATTTGCCTAAGGACCATGTCACTTGTGACCCTAATCGTGCACAGTTTATTATCGTCCTGTTCTACATAATTTATCATTACTGGAATATCGCTGGTATCTCCTTTCTCTTTACCCTTCCTGCTCATTTCTATTTTTCTACTAAACCTATTACTGTCCTTATCACCCAAGGTCCCTGGCTTTTCAATATCTATCTCGTTCTTATTATTACTAGTTCCCCTAGAACTCGTAATATTACTACACTGGGACTTCACTGTTTTCCTGCCAAAACCCATACCACTAACTATTCCTAGTTTAACTACTTACGAAATCAGTTTTGAAAACGCAGCTACACTTTGCGAATGACATGCTGTTTCCTGGGCTGCAAGACTAGTTTTATTGTTCACAGATACTTACTTCCCTTGATATATATTTTGCTTGACCTGGTTAAGTCATTTTACTTTACTCACAGCTTTAAAAAGCTAAAATTAACGCTCCAATCAAAATTATGCACAATTTTTACCCTCTCTGACCAGGTTATTTGATTATTGGATCCAGAGTGCAGACATTGATCTAGACTTTGATTCACTCATTGACTTCATGGTGGGTGATCAGTTCCTCTTCACTCACTAATGAAATCAGAGATTTTATCGAAGACAAAAAGTTATTTTCTGAGGTTGAGATGGCTGAAGCCGAGGATTTATACGCTTCAGTTCATAATTTTTATCTTAAAGAAAGTATAAAGTCTAAGTGTAAACGGCAGAAACTCTCTAAACCTGCTAAACAACATGGAAGTAAAACTCTGAGCTCATAATAAAATGTTTTACTTGTGGTGAAACAGGACAAAATAAACTTATTGTCCTAAAAGGAAAACCTAAACTGTCGACAGTTTTGCTGATATTGAAAGTAATATATGTTACGACTAATCTGGAATTTATTTACTTGTATATACAAATAGAAGAATGGAGAGAGATTCATAGCCCAGGGGTAGAGCGCTGGACCAGCAACTGTTCACCACCACAGTTCGAATCCCCGTACATTCTTCTGTTTATTTACTGACAGTCGGCTTTTACGTATTATCTCAAATTCATAGACTATATGACCTTGAGGAGTATAAGGCTACTGGAGCTGTGGGAAAGGATATTTAGGACACAGTTGGAGGCCTCTGGCGCAGACGTGACACCAGAAACTGGGTAACTATTCTATTAGAAGCCTCGTAGCTCAGTGGTAGAGCATTGGATCTAATACTAATCAGGACAATAGTTTGTATCTCCGTCCATTCTTCTGTTTATCTACACACACACACACACACACACACACACATGGGAGGATAATGAAATCAGTTTCTGTAACTATCCACGGCCACGAATGTGCTGGTGTTAGCAGTGGCATGTCCAGTGTACTTGCTGGACACCTAACGTTTGAGGGATGGTGGCGTAGTTGACTAATGCGCCAAGAATTAATTAAGCTTCAAGGAACGCTGGCTAAATATCTCGAGTCCCAGATTTTACTTACAGTATTTTTATTTAAAGTCACAACTTAAGGGCACAAACTACATCAGAATTAATGCTGTGACAAAGCATCGGCGATAACTTTACATACGGTGAAGACTGAGGCTACTGCTACACCACGTAATTATGATAGGAGCGATTTCTCATATGGGAGAACTGTTGCCAGCCCAAATTGCACACATCTAGCTATTGTCCCTCACCTTGTAATAAATAGCGATGAGGCAACGGTAGCGTTATGCATCACACAATACCTTCAGCAGCTCATTACAAATTATACGAATTAAATTACCCATGATATCACTGTCAAGGTTCTTTACTAGTAGTTGATAAAGCATTGCGACCTTCTCTCTGGAACGAGAGTATTAATATTATTCATGAATTTGTGGGTTTAGTGATGAGGTCTAGTCCAATATTTGGATAGTTAATTACTACAGTCTCATTCCGTGCTCCGCAAATGATGCCGTGAGACGCGTGTCCTAGCAGTTATTTTTCAGCATCATAATGCATGAATCAAGGAGACTAGCAGAACAGATGCTGAGGTGATGAAACCCTCTATTCGCCTTCTAAGTAAATTAGCATCAAACTCTTTCTCTGAGTCATAGATCAGTTCTTCTGAGGGTAAATCTACAAGTTACTATAACTACATTAAGATCACTGTATGGAGGAGGTTTATATGAAGGAGATGAGTCTAGTGAGGCTCATATTAACTATGTTCACTGAAATGATTCTTTGCAGTCAGTTGAAAAAGCTGCGTTAATAGGATCGGGCTGTAATGCATTTTTTTATGGAATTAGTGCGCATTAGAACCCTCGATAGTCTCCTGTTCTTCAAAAGCTTTTCAGTTGACATGCAACTGTATGTGGCGGCTACACAGGTCAAACTGTCTGATCCAAGTCATTGAACTACTGCAATTCTCAGACCAGGTGGAATGTAAACACTTACGTCATTTGTTGGGCGCATCGGCCACTTGATAAATGTTGTTGGATTGTTTGTCCAGGTAGACGCAGCAGCGTGCAGTGCTTGATCACCATCAGCAACTGATAGTAGTATGTACGAGCTCTTCATGATTTAAAATGGTGCCAGCAACACTTCTATATAATTTCAGGAATGAGGGAGAAATATCGTTTTGAGAAATCGTTATGATTGCAAAAAAAGAGCATAAGCATCCCACAGGCTGTTTGTGTGATGACTTTCTCGCAATGACATCCATCGCTCACATGTTCTTGCCGGCTTAACAAAGGGTTGACCGGCTTCTTAAGCAGCATCTCTGGGATTAGATGCTGCCATACTTCTTTGCTGATGGTGACAGAAACTTTGCATTTTTGTATTGCATAATACCTACTCAGATACACTGCAATATACCAGAAAATCCATGCACGACTTCTTTGTTTGTTGTCACAATTAGCGTTGATGTAATTCAGTTTGTGGGTTTCTGTTGAACGAGGAAAACATTATCAAGACAGAACACCTGCCGAGAGGGCTGACTGTGCAAAATCGTATAATACTAGAGTGCATCTCAACACATCAATTCACACCATGTATTGACCTGAGATAGAAATGTAATAGGAGGCAAAGCACAAAGGGAGGAAAAAAAGCGATAACAGCACTGAATGAAGAGAAAGAGTTGTCAAACACACACATCATCTCAACACTACTTGCACTGATCACTACCATATCGTCAAATGGAAAATAACAAGAAGCAATATCAAAATCCACAATGATCTAGAGACAGGTGAAGGAATGGTTGATTCTCTTCCAGATGGTTTCACGTCAAACTCTCGTAAAGTGAAAATAATGGAATCCATTAAAGATGGGGTGAAGGAAAGTGAGATAAGCATCTGTTACAGTAGTCTCATCTTCATCTATATGCTGGTTATTTTCAGCGATGCCAGTTTCCGCTTGAATCATTATTCCAGTGTGAAGTATGTGCAGTCCCGCCCGTCAATACTTTCTGAGTGTGCTGCAAGATCATTCTGAAGGTCCTCATGTGACGACGAGATGCTGCTGTTCCATGTGGTCTGGCTGCCATCATGGAGAGACTCCTCAAATGTTACAACAGTCAGGTCCTTGTTTATGACCTACATGATGAACTATCGGCGAGGAGAGGCAAGAGGAGCTAAAAGCGATTAGTCAAATTGAAAGAAATTCGAAATATTTTTCATATGCCATAAACAAAACAAAAACCTTATCTAATTTAAGGTCCCTGCTCAGACAAAATGGAACTGACACCGATGACAACAAAGAAATGAGTGAGATAGTGAAATGTCAATACTACTCTGTGTTTAACGAACCACTAATCAGTCTAAAGGTAGACAATCCAGATAATTTTTCATGAATGAGCCTTAAAACCCTGACGCCAATGTATGCCAAATTTCTGACATAACCCTAACTCCACTAGACTTTGAGAAAGCAATTGACAACATGCCCACGCACTCAGCCCCAGGCCCAGTCTCGTGGAACTCTGTGTTCATGAAGAACTCCAAGAAACTCCTCTCACGGGCTCTAAGTATGCTGTGGAAAAGGAGCATAGACACAGGTAAGATTCCACAATCACTAAAAACAATGGATATAGCCTGATTTCATATAGGTGGCAGCAAAGCAATAGCTAAGAACTATAGACCAATAGCTTTGTCCCACAACACAAAATTTTTTGAAAGTTCTAAGAAGTAGGATTGCAAACCAGTCCAGGGCAACATGGGTTCACAGCAGGTCGCTCCTGCCTCTCGCAACTACTGGATCACTATGATATGGTCTTGGATGCAATAGAAAAACAGAATGCAGATGAGGTATACAAAGATTTTGGTAAAGCCTTTGACAGATGCGATCATGGTGTAATAGCACACAAAATGCGTACTAAAGGATAACTGGCAGAAATATTCAGAACTATAGATTGTTCAGAAATGAACAATCTAGAGTTATTGAATAAAAAGTTGTTTCACTGTGTGGTAGATGGTAGGTGACGTGATCGTCTCCAACCTGTGCAGAATCACATTATACTGCTATGTGTTTATTTTTCCACTGTGGAGAATCACTTGACTGGCGACTTCCAACGCATCTGTAAGTATTCGTTCTGCTCCTGTCTAATTTATTTTGGGGTTGTTTGTCTTAAGAGCTTCACTCTTATTTTGGGTTCTGGACTTAGTTATTCCTGCCTGGATTTGAATTTTCAAGTAGATCATTTATCTTCACCATTTCTTTTAAAGGCCGTAGGCCTATTGTGTGAGTGATTTATCGAGTGGTATGTAACTCTGTGTTGTTTCTCTTTCTAGCCTTGACTATCGGCTTGGGTCATCCTTCTCCCAGTTACAACTACACTAGTGTTCCTGGTGTCTTGACGTGCTACTTAAACTGCTTCAACACTGTGGTGATCCGAGGATCAGTCCACCTCTCCTTGGCAGAATCTATAAGCGTGTTGGGGACACCGTCATTTAGCTAGTCACGACCACCTGTGATACACCCCCCCCCCCACCTTCCCCCATCATCAACGGCTGGCAGTTGCAGAATCACACAAAGCTACGTCCCAGACATCGCCACGGCTGTACATGTCAGCTTTGGATTACTATTTATATATTTCATTTTTCTTAAATTAGGATTAATTTCATGTTTAATTGTTTTATACAATTGACTGATGTTTATTATAATAAAATTGTTTATCTTATGTTATTATAGATTTTTCTATGTTTTCTTTCTATAAGGAGGAGCCAACCTTGTCAAATGCTTTCTTACGGTCTAACCTTCACACACTATTTTGTCAGTTGGCAAATTCAGACTGATGTTCTCCAATGGTAGGTGAGCCCTTGTGTTCTGGACACCACATCAGTGGGGAAAATTTGAAGATCAGATCAGATGAGTCATTCTCCAGTTATAAGAATGTAAGAACATAAAGAACGTTGCAGCAAGCCTACTGGCACATGCGAGGTATGTCCATGTCACCTCCCGGCTTAAACCAATGACCCACCTAGTCAGCTCAGGTCACATCCACTTAAGGAATGGGCACGGTATCAGGCGTATTAGCACAAGCAAGTCAGGTCCAACTTACACACACCCACTCGTGTATTTATTCAACCTATTTTTAAAACCACACAAAGTCTTAGCTTCTATGACGGTACTCGGGAGTTTGTTCCACTCATCCACAACTATTACCAAACCAGTGCTTTCCTTTACCCTTTCGGAATCTGAATATTTCCAGCTTAAAACCATTGCTGCGAGTCCTGCCTAGGCTAGATATTTTAGCACGCTATTTACATCCCCTTTATTTATTCCTGTTTTCCATTTATACACCTCAATCATATCCCCCAAAATTCAACGCCTTTCTGGCCTTATGGCACTGATACTAACGATTCCAAACTTTTTTTTTGCGTTTAACATCAACGAATTTGCATGCATGCAGTTTTCGTTTGAACGTTACGACGCAGTGTGTGAAGTAGGCAGTCTTAATGATCATGCTAGACTGGCACTACTGCTAAGACATGCTCAAGGATGGCAGGGTGCATCCCACAGATCTAGTATAGGGAATCGCTAGTCTTAGTGTAATTGAAACACTCTTCACAATTTCTGAGTTTACTGTTGGGCACAGAAGGATAACACAGACTGCTTCACATGTGCACTCACTCATCATTGTTCTGTCAGGCTCTAACAATAGAGCATGAAGGGCTCCTGATCGATGAAGTTTTCACTTTTCTGCCATTCTTTCCATTCTCAGAGTCTGTATGACTCCTGTGAGTCTAGCAGTTCATCGTGAAGTGTGTGCAGACTTGCACATGCCTAGCTACTTCCTGTAGATGCTAGATATATGGAAGTCTTTTTATAACTGTGTTCACCAAGGACAATGACTGTCAGCCAAGAGTACTTTTACTCCCCGGGGGGGGGGAAGGGGGTGAAAAAATAAAGCTGGGTGTACGAGACACTGATCATTTCAAAGTACTTTGTGAAAGACATTGAAAAAATATTACATTAGCATTTTTTTATTTTACTATTGTTTCCTTGTTTCCTTAATTACACTGTTGTTTACCATTTTCTTAAAACGCTTCATATCCCTCATCCTTCACTTAATGAGGCAGCGGATACGGGAATATAAATGGCTATCAAGACTGAAGGGAAAGAAAATCCTTTGCAGGAAGTGATTCAGCATTTCTGAGGTAACTATCTCCACCGAGAGGTTAGGTTACTGATGGTTTGTTAAGAAACAGGACAAATGTTTCCTGACGTGGGTCTTCGTCATACGACGACCCATATCTGGAGCTCTTGGTCATCCGACCGAGATGTTCCACTAACTTACCCTCCCACCCTTTTAAAAACTGCGTTTATGATTATAACCATTAGATATACCACGGATAGGTGTCTGTCGCTCAGTAAGGGACACGGAACACTTTTATTTTCAGTCTGGTTTCCATGGATAATAATGATATAAAAACGATTTTATTGAACTGAAAGCTAGTGAAGCAATCTAAATTGAATTTGAATCAACGACGGTAGAAACGTTGTGGTATGCACAACTCAGAACGTTGTGGTGTACACAACTCAGAACGTTGTGGTGTGCACAACTCAGAATGTTGTGGTGTGCACAACTCAGAACGTTGTGGTGTGCACAACTCAGAACGTTGTGGTGTGCACAACTCAGAACGTTGTGGTGTGCACAACTCAGAACGTTGTGGTGTACACAACTCAGAACGTTGTGGTGTACACAACTCAGAACGTTGTGGTGTACACAACTCAGAACGTTGTGGTGTACACAACTCAGAACGTTGTGGTGTACACAACTCAGAACGTTGTGGTGTGCACAACTCAGAACGTTGTGGTGTACACAACTCAGAACGTTGTGGTGTACACAACTCAGAACGTTGTGGTGTACACAACTCAGAACGTTCCCTCCCTAGGTAAAAGGAGTTTCAGAAATCATGCCATTTGTCAACACCTATTAGTGTGAGACAACTTCATCAACACTTCTTCACGAGAAAACAAAAGCATGAAGCAGACGCCTGAGAGGTTGTTTCCTAACACAACGTTATTTATTTCCGTTTTAATATAATTCATTTTAATTATTTTTCATGACTATTATTTCACTTTTATTTTTATTTTAAAAATATAGAAGTTTCCAGAAAAATATTAAATTTTCATTAGTTTTTGACAGGGTGCTCGATAAAAAATCCAGACAACTTAAGAGGAACAGGAACTTAAAAATGGTTAAGACCCACTGTAAATAGGTACCTGGGGGTTAAAAGGCTGTTGTGAGGCGCTTCCCGAGATGGGACTGGAATTTGCTTAAAAGGCTAATTGAAATGAGATGGAGAAGGATATAATCCCACCTGCATTTTTTACATGACATTTTGAAAAGGTATAACTAGAGTGTTGATTTGATCTGCCCTGCATTACCACATGCAAGCCACATATCTGGCCAGCATTACCACATGCAAGCCACATATCTGGCCAGCATTACCACATGCAAGCCACATATCTGGCCAGCATTACCACATGCAAGCCACATATCTGGCCAGCATTACCACATGCAAGCCACATATCTGGCCAGCATTACCACATGCAAGCCACATATCTGGCCAGCATTACCACATGCAAGCCACATATCTGGCCAGCATTACCACATGCAAGCCACATATCTGGCCAGCATTACCACATGCAAGTCACATATCTGGCCAGCATTACCACATGCAAGCCACATATCTGGCCAGCATTACCACATGCAAGCCACATATCTGGCCAGCATTACCACATGCAAGCCACATATCTGGCCAGCATTACCACATGCAAGCCACATATCTGGCCAGCATTACCACATGCAAGCCACATATCTGGCCAGCATTACCACATGCAAGCCACATATCTGGCCAGCATTACCACATGCAAGCCACATATCTGGCCAACATTACCACATGCAAACCACATATCTGGCCAGCATTACCACATGCAAGCCACATATCTGGCCAGTATTACCACATGCAAGCCACATATCTGGCCAGCATTACCACATGCAAGCCACATATCTGGCCAGCATTACCACATGCAAGCCACATATCTGGCCAGCATTACCACATGCAAGCCACATATCTGCCCAGCATTATCACATGCAAGCCACATATCCATTTTAATTAATTCTGGTTTTGTCTGGCAACTGAAGTATACCTGGAGTTTCGGGGGTCAACGCCCCCGTGGCTCGGTCTGAGACCTGGCCTCGTGGTGGATCAGGGTCTGATCAACCAGGCTGTTACTGCTGGCACAGGCAAATTGACGTACGATTCACAGCACGGATGGTCAGGTACTGACTTTAGGTGCCTCACCAGTGTTTTTTTTATTGTTTGGTTGGAATTTGTCACATACCCTGATACAGTTTAATTTCCTAAAGTTTTCCATATCTGAGTAGTTGAAATTTCTCTTCATTGAACTTCATATTGTTTTGAATGGCCCATTTGAAGATTTGGGTGACATCCGCCTGGAGTCTTGCCACTGTCATGGCAATCCGGGTGTCATCCGCAAAAGACAGGGAACTATGGCTTACATCTCTGTCAGATATGAGGATGAGGAATAGGATGGGAGTGAGTACTGTGCCTTGTGGAACACAGCTTCTCACCGTAGCTGCCTCACACTTTACTCTGTTTACTATTACTCTTTGTTTTCTATTTGTCAGGAAGTTATAGAACCACAAACCAACTTTTTCTGTTATTCCTTTATCAGGCATTATGTGTGCTGTTACACCATGGTCACACTTGTTGAAAACTCTTGCCAAATCTGTGTATACTACATCTGTATTTTTTTATCCTCTACAGCATCCAGGAAATTTAGAGAAATTTAACATCTTACTAAATCTATTTTTACTTAGAATATTAAAAATTTAGCGAGATTCAGTATATACCGAAATACAAGAGGGGCAATCACAGTGCTGGAGGCTAAAGATCACGTCGTTTGACAAGAACTTTTAGCTAATAAATTCATCTGTGTAAGAGAAATCATGTCAGATGATTTTACCTTTGTGAAAAACGTGAGTAACAAATCAGTTTGTTCCATCTGTCCC
>NW_027196037.1:0-113607 GCF_038502225.1 Cherax quadricarinatus | reverse complement strand
TACCTTTGTCAATAGAATTTCCATGGATGGAGTTTTACATGAATTTATTTAAATCAGTGTAAAAAATAAAACAAGGATTATTATAGAAGGGAAGCGTAAACTTGTGCTTCATTATTTATAAAACTTAGAAAGAGAAACATTAACTGATCGTAATAATGGGAAGTGCGACGTAAACAAAAATATTACTCATATAACAATGTGATGGATCCCTCGTTAACAGTGGCACCTCAGGCACTCACAAGAGAACACACGCCTCAGTTCCTACCGGTGATTTTAAATTAATGATAAAAATGAGGACAGACGAGGATTGCAAATTGTTACAGCGAGACTTCAGTTTCCTACAAGAATAGTCCAGCAAATGTCTACTGCAATTCAGCCACGGGAGATATAAGGTATGAGGGTGAAATCATGAGATATGATGCGAGAAGAAAAGTACCGCCTGAGAGATAGATTTCTCATAGAAATCAGGAACCGAGAGAGAAGAGGGCCAAGGAATAAGTGTAACAAAATACTTTTCAAAGGTGGCGCACGTACATCGATTAACATTACCGGTATATGTAAAAAAAAACAAATATACGAATGATCTTCAAGAATTTACGCAAGGAGACCATTGGATTACTGTACATAGCAAATAAAGCTGAATTCTGTACTGCTGGAAGCTTTCTTTCGTCAAGCATAAGACGAAGTCCAACAACTATGAGTCCTGAAATGGGACAAGACATAATAAAAAAAAATCAAATAAAGGACAATCATAATTTAAAAAATGCTGTGTGAAGAACAAAATAAAGAGTAATTACTTGAAAAGGAAGGATACATAACCAGGAGGTGCAACTAAGAAATAAAAAGTTTAAAAAAAGCAAGAGAGATAAGGAAATATGTCTGAGTGTGCGAGTAGTGGACAAATGGACTCCATGTGGGAGTCGTCTAAATTCGAAGGGTAGAGAATATATAATCTTTGAAGGGGAAGAGGTAAGCGGCACCAATTAATGAAAGTACAAATGTTGAGAGCGACGAGCAAGAGCTCAACCCTCCCCTCTGTTACTGGGATTATCAAAGGCTCTACTCAGAAGGATCGTTATAATGAACTCTTACCTATTTTACAATGAACGATTTTATATCATGATAGACGGTGTGATAACTTAGTAAGACTCAATGAATGCCATTGTTTCGTGGAGTAGTTAGCGCTCACTCTGTGGTTCTTCCATAGTCATCATTGTCCTTGCCTTCATCACTACAAATACTGAGTGTGGGTGCAGTGCTTGTCACTACAGACAGCTAGACAGCAGAAAGTAGGCTGTCTTCGTGTTTTTGTATCTTGGTGCTTGTGCTTATGGGTCTCATGACAGAGGCAGTGATTGTATCTCAGTTTGCACATCGTACTCTTATAAATTCACGTGATCGTTTACATGTATCAATTCGAATTTTTATAAAATCTTCAATAAGTTGTGGATAATCACAAAATTTTACCTCATTATGGCCACAAAAAGGAACATACGAGTATATGTCTATCATACTTAAGTGTAAATGATAATATACTCACAAATTTCCATGACGAAAGTTTATATACCTTTTGAATATTCTTGAAGCTAAATATTTTAGAAATAGAAAAATATGTCTTCAATTTGTTGCAGCAGAAACATTTCCATTCAGAAAATTCTTTTCGTCGCCAAACGAAATAGCGCTTCAACATACTGGGAGCTGCTTTTCAGTAGCCTCGTGACCCTTGTTTTTTTTAGAGAGAAATCCAATCTGAAAGTTTATGCGCTATCAAAGGCTTGAATTCTGCTTTCTCTCTGCTGCTTTCAGCTCGTGATTTCACTCACTCGGAAACTTTTGTTCCCTGTTCAGCTACTGAAAGATTAGCAGGTTCTATAGTAACTGTTCTCCCGAGGCCCTAACACTGTTTACAGTTCTTATATATTTTTAGTTAATATTCTGCAGATGTACACATATACAGAGTCTCCTGCCTCAAGACATACTGTTCTTTTTATGTTTTTTTTCCTCGATAACATCTTTTTATAAAGCCACTGAAGTATTTTTGTACGTTGTGCACGTTTACCTGCGTCTCTCGCTCTATATTACATTTAAATGCTCAGCCTGCTGACCTAACACCTGAGTCAGGTGTTGGGTCAAATGGACGTCATATGTCATTGACATAAACTGTCCTGTTATTTTTTCTGTTCCTTGATAATATGAGAAATTACGATAATGCTTGGAAATTAACTATCTTTTCAAAGTATTTATTTTGCATATATATATATATATATATATATATATATATATATATATATATATATATATATATATATATATATATATATATATATATATATATATATATATATATATGCAATAAGATCACAGTAAACAGGTGATTTCAAAATATGCAAAACAACCACTCTGAAAGAATAGAGAAATTAATAGCGCTTTCGTGACTACTCACATTGTCAAGTTCCTTGATAATGTGAGTAGTCACGAAAGCGCTTGGAATTTCTCTATTCTTTCAGAGTGGTTGTTTTGCATATATATATATATATATATATATATATATATATATATATATATATATATATATATATATATATATATATATATATATATATATATATGTATATATATATATATATATATATATATATATATATATATATATATACATATATATATAATAACCGGTTTCCCTGAATCCCTTCGCTGAAATAATATATACATTTTTATTATTATTATCACACTGGCCGATTCCCACCAAGGCAGGGTGGCCAGAAAAAGAAAAACTTTCACCATCATTCACTCCATCACTGTCTTGCCAGAAGGGTGCTTTACACTACAGTTTTTAAACTGCAACATTAGCACCCTTCCTTCAGAGTGCAGGCACTGTACTTCCCATCTCCAGGACTCAAGTCCGGCCTGCCGGTTTCCCTGAACCCCTTCATAAATGTTACTTTGCTCACACTTCAACAGCACGTCAAGTATTAAAAACCATTTGTCTCCATTCACTCCTATCAAACACGCTCACGCATGCCTGCTGCACGTCCAAGCCCCTCGCACACAAAACCTCCTTTACCCCCTCCCTCCAACCATTCCTAGGCCGACCCCTACCCCGCCTTCCTTCCACTACAGACTGATACACTCTTGAAGTTATTCTGTTTCGCTCCATTCTCTCCACATGTCCGAACCACCTCAACAACCCTTCCTCAGCCCTCTGGACAACAGTTTTGGTAATCCCGCACCTCCTCCTAACTTCCAAACAACGAATTCTCTGCATTATATTCACACCACACACTGCCCTCAGACATGACATCTCCACTGCCTCCAGCCTTCTCCTTGCTGCAACATTCATCACCCATGCTTCACACCCATACAAGAGCGTTGGTAAAACTATACTCTCATACATTCCTCTCTTTGCCTCCAAGGACAAAGTTCTTTGTCTCCACAGACTCCTAAGTGCACCACTCACCCTTTTCCCCTCATCAATTCTATGATTCACCTCATCTTTCATAGACCCATCCGCTGACACGTCCACTCCCAAATATCTGAATACATTCACCTCCTCCATACTCTCTCCCTCCAATCTGATATCCAATCTTTCATCACCTAATCTTTTTGTTATCCTCATAACCTTACTCTTTCCTGTATTCACTTTCAATTTTCTTCTTTTGCACACCCTACCAAATTCATCCACCAATCTCTGCAACTTCTCTTCAGAATCTCCCAAGAGCACAGTGTCATCAGCAAAGAGCAACTGTGACAACTCCCACTTTATGTGTAATTCTTTATCTTTTAACTCCACGCCTCTTGCCAAGACCCTCGCATTTACTTCTCTTACAACCCCATCTATAAATATATTAAACAACCACGGTGACATCACACATCCTTGTCTAAGGCCTACTTTTACTGGGAAATAATTTCCCTCTTTCCTACATACTCTAACTTGAGCCTCACTATCCTCGTAAAAACTCTTCACTGCTTTCAGTAACCTACCTCCTACACCATACACCTGCAACATCTGCCACATTGCCCCCTTATCCACCCTGTCATACGCCTTTTCCAAATCCATAAATGCCACAAAGACCTCTTTAGCCTTATCTAAATACTGTTCACTTATATGTTTCACTGTAAACACCTGGTCCACACACCCCCTACCTTTCCTAAAGCCTCCTTGTTCATCTGCTATCCTATTCTCCGTCTTACTCATAATTCTTTCAATAATAACTCTACCATACACTTTGCCAGGTATACTCAACAGACTTATCCCCCTATAATTTTTGCACTCTCTTTTATCCCCTTTGCCTTTATACAAAGGAACTATGCATGCTCTCTGCCAATCCCTAGGTACCTTACCCTCTTCCATACATTTATTAAATAATTGCACCAACCACTCCAAAACTATATCCCCACCTGCTTTTAAGATTTCTATCTTCATCCCATCAATCCCGGCTGCCTTACCCCCTTTCATTTTACCTACTGCCTCACGAACTTCCCCCACACTCACAACTGGCTCTTCCTCACTCCTACAAGATGTTGTTCCTCCTTGCCCTATACACGAAATCACAGCTTCCCTATCTTCATCAACATTTAACAATTCCTCAAAATATTCTCTCCATCTTCCCAATACCTCTAACTCTCCATTTAATAACTCTCCTCTCCTATTTTTAACTGATAAATCCATTTGTTCTCTAGGCTTTCTTAACTTGTTAATCTCACTCCAAAACTTTTTCTTATTTTCAACAAAATTTGTTGATAACATCTCATCCACTCTCTCATTTGCTCTCTTTTTACATTGCTTCACCACTCTCTTAACCTCTCTCTTTTTCTCCATATACTCTTCCCTCCTTGCATCACTTCTACTTTGTAAAAACTTCTCATATGCTAACTTTTTCTCCCTTACTACTCTCTTCACATCATCATTCCACCAATCGCTCCTATTCCCTCCCGCACCCACTTTCCTGTAACCACAAACTTCTGCTGAACACTCTCTCTCTCTCTCTCTCTATATATATATATATGCAATAAGATCACAGTAAACAGGTGATTTCGGAATATGCAAAAGAACCACTCTGAAAAAATAGAGAAATTCCAAGCGCTTTCGTGACTACTCACATTATCAAGGAACTATGAAAGTAAAGCATACAAGGAAGCTATATATATATATATATATATATATATATATATATATATATATATATATATATATATATATATATATATATATATATATATATATATATATATATATATATCATGCCGTATAGGTAAAACTTGCGATTTTGGCTTAAAAAGCAAGGTACTTCTTGCCTAACAAGGCAAGCGAAAATTTGTGTATGCAATAATTTCGCAAAAATCATTCTGAACTTAACGAAGAAAAAAAATTCATTGTGTTTGTTTACTATTATATTGTTGTAAATTTATCTGAAATATATTTAGTTAGATTAGGCTAAATTAAATTGCGCTTGTTATAATAAGGTTAGGTTAGATTTCTAAGGTATTTTTGGAACAAAATTATTAATTTTTACATTAACATAAATAAAAAAATATGTATCTATAAACGTATAAGAGAAAATGTTAGAAAGGACTTAATTTTAAATGAGTTCTTGATATTTGACCAATTTCACCTATTCATAATTATTATATTCAAAAACATTATTAAAGTTGTGGTTGATATGAATGATGCAACAGGAAGCATCCTGGCTGGTGCAACAGGAAACATCCTGGCTGTTTCAACAGGGAACATCCTGGCTGGTGCAACAGGAACCATCATTGATGATACAACAGGAGGATCAGAGCTGAAGCAACTGGGTGGCATTCTGGCTGGTGTCACAAGCAGCATGATGGCTGCAGCAACTAGAAGCATTCTGGATGGTGCGATAAGGAACATGATGACTGCTGCAACAAGGATAATCATGGTTGGTGCAACAAGGAGCATTATGGTTGTTGCAACAAGGAGCATCATAGTTGGTAAAACAAGGAACTTCATAGATGGTGCATGATTGTGTGTGGTCTCTGCAGTACCAGTGTGTATCCTTGCTGTAGTACCAGTGTGTATCCTTGCTGTAGTACCAGTGTGTATCCTTGCTGTAGTACCAGTGTGTATCCTTGCTGTAGTACCAGTGTGTATCCTTGCTGTAGTACCAGTGTGTATCCTTGCTGTAGTACCAGTGTGTATCTTTGCTGTAGTACCAGTGTGTATCCTTGCTGTAGTACCAGTGTGTATCCTTGCTGTAGTACCAGTGTGTATCCTTGCTGTAGTACCAGTGTGTATCCTTTTCATAGTACCAGTGTGTATCCTTGCTGTAGTACCAGTGTGTATCCTTGCTGTAGTACCAGTGTGTATCCTTGCTGTAGTACCAGTGTGTATCCTTTCCATAGTACCAGTGTGTATCCTTGCTGTAGTACCAGTGTGTATCATGGCTGTAGAACCAGTGTGTATCCTTGATGTAGTACTAGTGTGTATCCTTGTTGTAGTACCAGTGTGTATCATGGCTGTAGAACCAGTGTGTATCCTTGATGTAGTACTAGTGTGTATCCTTGTTGTAGTACCAGTGTGTATCATGGCTGTAGAACCAGTATGTATCCTTGCTGTAGTACCAGTATGTATCCTTGCTGTAGTACCAGTGTGTATCCTTGCTGTAGTACCAGTGTGTATCCTTGATGTAGCACCAGTGTGTAACCTTGCTGTAATACCAGTGTGTATCCTGGCGGTAGAACCAGTGTGTATCCTGGCTGGAGTACCAGTGTGTATCCTGGCTGTAGAACCAGTGTGTATTTTGCTGTAGTACCAGTGTCTATCCTAGCTGTAGTACCAGTGTGTATCCTGGCTGTAGTACCAATGTGCATTCTGGACGTATTACCAGTGTGTATCCTGACTGTTGTACCAGTGTATTCCGATTGTAGTACCAGTGTATATCCTTGCTGTAATACCAGTGTGTATTTTTGCTGTAGTACCAGTGTCTATACTAGCTGTAGTACCAGTGTGTATCCTTGCTGTAGTACCAGTGTGCATCCTGCTTGTAGTAACAGTGTGTATTCTGGCTGTAGTACCAGTGTGTATCCTGGCTGTAGTACCAGTGTGTATCCTGCTTGCAGTAACAGTGTGCATCTGGCTGTAGTACCAGTGTGTATCCTGGCTTTAGTAAAATTGTGTATTCCGGGTGTAGTACCAGTGTGTATCCTGGTTATAGTACTAGAGTGTATTCTAGGCGTAGTAGCAATGTGTATCCTGGCAGTAGTACCAGTGTTTTTCCTGGCTGTCCTACCAGTGTGTATTCCAGCTGTAGTACCAGTGTGTATCCTGGCTGTAGTTCCAGTGTGTATTTTGGGTGTAGTACTAATTTGAATCCTGGCTGTAGTGCCAGTGTGTATCCTTACTGTAGTTCCAGTAAGTAATATCAGTGTGTATTCTGGCTGTAGTACCAGTGAGTATTCTGGCTGTAGTATCAGTGGGTATTCTGGCTGTAGTACCAGTGTGTATCCTGCTGTAGAACCAGTGTGTAATCTGGCTGTAGTCCCAGTGTGTATCCAGGCTGTAGTACCAGTGTGTATCCTGGCCGCACTACCAATGCGTATCCTTCCTGTAGTACCAGTATGTATCCTGGCATCTGTATTAGGGTGTATCCAGGTTGCAGTGTAAGTGTGTATTCTGGCTTCGGTATGAGGGTGTATCCTGCCTGCAGTATAAGTGTGTATCCTGGCTTCGGCATGAGGGTGTATCCAGGCTTCAGTATAAGTGTGTATCCAGGCAGGAGTGAGACGAGCATATTTTCTCTCATAACTTAAGTATTTATGGACAGAAATAACTATAAATTGGACAGGATATGGCTCAGAACCGGCCAAAATTATTCCAAAATATTTTTGTTTTAAAGAATATTTTTTTCAATAAAACGTTTAACTCAGGCGGAGAGCGTGGTAGAGTTTTTTTTTTTTCTTAATACAATAGTAACTTAAAAATAATAATATATATTTTTAAAAGTTGTCAATAAATACACTTATATTACATGATGTTGTCTTCTTATATATCACCATCACTAGATTCTTTACATTTATATTTCTCACTCCGCGAGGCCTCGCACGCCTGCATCTTCGTGTCGATCACCTGCGCAGTTGAACCTGTCTCCTAAGCCCTAGTCTCCTTGCATTCCTACGGTGCTTACAATTCCCCAGCAGTTTTCTTTTTCTGCTTCGGTGCCTAGTTGTCAACACCTTTCTAACTCTCACACGAAGGTGGAGGTTCAGCCCTCTCGTGTGGTCCACTCTTCTATTCGCCCATCCCCCAGATTTCTTCCCCAGTCACCTTCCAGCCTCCGTCCTCTCATGTTCCACTGTAGGACTCCTCTGTCCCCGCCTGTACATCTCTTCAGGAATACCTATATATACAGAAAATAATTTTTTCTCTTCACAAGTAATTTTATTTAAGGAATTATGACAAATCAAAAAGAAAGTAAAGAAAAAGCGTTTAATTCATCAAAAGACTGAGAATGTAGCTCTTACCAGTTTTAAAGAACAAGTTTTTCGAATTACAAGTTGAGTACATAGTATGATGGCAACACTCAAACAGTGACCCTACTAGCTTCTGAAATCTACCTACGATATGAAATATATTTTTCAATATGTTCTGTGTGAAACACATTGGCTTGCCGAACGGCAGAATAGAGAGGAAATGTGATCTAAGTGACTCGGATTGTTCAATGTTTGTTGATGCCAGATGGGAAGGTTTAAGTTTCTCAGAAACTGTTGATGTCTTGGAGTTCACAGTCACAACAGTCTCTGGAATATAGAGAGAGAATGGTGTGAAAACAAAACATCCAGTGAGTGGCAGTTATGAGGGCGAAATAGCCTTGTTAATGAGATAGGTCAGAGGATAATGGCTAGACAGGTTCAGTCTGACGGGAAGGTGACATTAACTCAAATAATCATGCATCACGACAGTGGTGGGCAGAACATCTATAATTGCATAACATATCGAACCTTGATGTGGATGGGATACAGCAGCAGAAAATCACACCGGACTCCACTCCTGCCAGCTTCAATAATGCTACAGTTGGCACAGATTTATAAGAACTGGATAATGAAAGATTGGAAAACATTTCCAGTGCAGACGAATCTTGATTCTGCTGCAACATGCAGATGGAAGGGTCAGAATCAGGTGTAAACCTTTGAGATGTGGTGTAATGGGAGAATTGCAGCATGAATGTGCTGCCGACAACTCTGCAGCAACTGCGTAATGCAGTCAAGCCAAAATGAACCAGGATCTTTGTAATATGGTTTCAAACCCATGTTACAAAGAATTCAAGCTTTTCTGGAAGCAAAGGGGAAATGTCCTACAATACTAGAAAGTTGTACCTAATAACGTAGCCACTGCAACTATACATATATATAAATCATGCCGAATAATTAAAACTTGCGATTTTGGCTTAAATAGCAACGCTCTTCTTGCCGAATAAGACAATCGAAAATTTGTGTATGCAGTAATTTGGTAAAAATCATTGTGAACCCAATGAAAAAATGTATTTCATTGTGCTTGTTTATTATTAAATTATTGTAAACTTATCTAAAATTTATTTAGTTGGATTAGGCTAAATTAAATTGCGCTTGTTATAATAAGGTTAGGTAAGTGTTCTAAGGTTCTTCTGGCACAGGATTAATTTTTAACATTAACTTAAATGAAAAAAGTATATCTTTAAACTTATATGGCACGATATATATATATATGTATATATATATATATATATATATATATATATATATATATATATATATATATATATATATATATATATATATATATATATATATTATGTGTGTGTATGCTAAAAGTGATCTGATGTATATATGTATATGTTGCCATCTATTCATGCATATCCTGAGGTCTACCCATCAACCTTTCATCCACCAATACATAGTCCAATATAAGAGTAGCTGGGGGGGGACGTGTTTGTACACCAGTTCTGAGATCCTATTGGTTTATTACGAGAATAAATCCTTAAATATCTGGTGATCCTGTCTGTAAAGTCTTTTGTTTTATGACAATACAAGAGACTGTCTGTAAAGTCTGTTTTTTTATGACAGTGGTCTTCTTGATCCCTCTCTCTCTCTCTCTCTTACCTTCCCTCCCCTACACTTAACATGGTCTACTCGACGCCTCTCAGCCAACCATCTCATCCCTTTGATGTGCCTTTGCTTGTCCGGCTAGCATGTAAAGTTTTACTGACGGCTATTTTCCAAGATTACGACGAAAATACATTGATGATCTACTGCCAAAGGAGAAAGAGAGGGAAAGAGAGAGAGAGAGAGAGAGAGAGAGAGAGAGAGAGAGAGAGAGAGAGAGAGAGAGAGAGAGAGAGAGAGAGAGAGAGAGAGAGAATCAGTGAACAGAACTCAGGAAGGAAAATAGAGCGGAAGTCTTTTTATTCTATACTATAAACATAGGGCGTAGTCGTGGAATCCTTCAGCCGTCAAAAAAAAGTTTTCTCTATTATTATAGTCAGAGCATAAAAATGACTCCAGCGCTTACCAGATGCGAGACTGAAAGAGGTAAAGCGAAATGGACTTCGGAAAAGGATTACTGGAAGGAACGCATGAGGTTTGGAAAGGAGTACAGAGTGAAGAGATAGATGGAATGGAGGTCGATAAGTAAGCAGTAGGAAATGAATTTTTCCTAGAATAATGGTTGTAGGAAGAGGAGGAATAAGAGAAGAGAGCGTGTGCGGGGAATTTGAACATTGTGTTCAAGTCCCTCACAATGAGAAAGTGTATATGTGAGTTCATGGGAAAGGCAGGGCAGAGGACATGGAAGTCCACTGCCAGGCTGTCTCCTAAACAGAACTGTCTACTTCCATGTAAATTAAGAATTATCGGACATCTAGGTTTATGAGTCAAATATAGAAAAGCAGAGGACTCTCTTACTACCTTCCACTCCCTCAAGTCATTGCCGGCATGAGAAGGTAGAGAAATATACCATAATGTAGTGAAAAACGCCATGAAATCTACAGATGGAAATGGTTGGACAACGTAGGCTAGTCTACCTCTACTTAGTTTGTAATGTTTCTATCTTAAACCCTCGTGTTACTCTATTCCCAACGACAGAACTGAGTGTATCAGTGGTTGTACTTGTGTTACCCACCATTTATGCTAGGACTAACACAACCACCTTCGTCACTATTGCTATTATCAGCTAAATTGACTCGTTGTCATCTGATCATCCTGACGCAGTACCTGAACAAACATCTGGAATTAAGTGACTTAAGATTGCTCATTGCAGTACCTAATCGAATCCTATGCTTGCGTTGTTTGTCCAGCTTGCTCCTGAAGGATTGTATTGTCGTCGCTCCTACAAGTGTAACGGGTAGTTTTTTTCCTCATTCTTCTGTAATGATCTTTGCAAATGCTCGTATTACTTCTTCTGCCTTAAAATTTCATTCCTTAGTTTCGAGTTATCAACTTAGTAAACACTTCAAATGATTATACTTGTCTGAATATGTCGAAGTCATTCAGTATGTTAATGGTTTGAATATGATCTCCTCGTAGTCTCTCTGTCGTAGGACAGAAAAGGTTAAGTGCTCAGAGTTTTTCCTCATATGGTTTGCTTATGAAAAATGGTACAAACTTGGAATCTCTTCTTTATACCCTTCGTCATTTATATGATTTGGAGACAAAAGCTGGACGGCATATATAAAATACCTAATAATAAGTTCATTACAGTGTTCTGTGCTCAGAATATCTGTCTATGAAGCCTAGTCTTAGTTAACTTTTCTGTTTTCAATTAGGCATTGTTTGATATTCATTTCGTTACTCATGACTATTTTAAGGTCCTTTCTTGTTTCGATAAGGTTGTTGTCACACATTTTATTTGTATTCTTGAAACTGTTATATAAAAAATGATCTACGTCTCTGGCCACGCCTCTCTGAATACTCCAGTAATCGGTTTTCGGCGTTACAGTCTTCCTCGTTTTGGTGTTACCCGCAAATTTTTGTATGTGCAATACTAACCCAATCTACACATCATTTAGGAACATCGTGAAGAAGATTGGACAGACAACCGTTACGTCTAGCCAATCAGGCACCGATCCATTGTGTAGAACTCACGTATTCCTGTCTGTAAGAAGGTACTCGTCAAGGCAAAATGTTTATCTTCTATACCATATACTTTTTTTTGCCATCATCCATCGATGGTATATCCTGTCAAATATTTTGTGGAAATCTCAATAAATTACGTATGTTGAGAATTTTGCATCGTACATTTTGTATTTATAATTGAAAAACTAGAGTAGGTCAGTTAATCATACTCATAAACTGCAGAATCCAAGCTTGTTGTCACTTATTAAGTTATTAAATTCCAGGTAATTAAATGTTTTTTCCCAATCAGCTTACCAGTTATTAAATTGACGAAAGTTTGAGAGCACAAATCTTGTTGTTCTTAAATACTGTGGTGACATATACTATTTTCAAGTGTTTTGGCACCTTCGAAAGACTTGTGAAAAATCATGAGCGAGCACGTAGTTCATCTGGCATGCTTGATTTAGTGACGTTTAGCTTCAAGTATCTTACTTTGTCTAAGCTGACGTAGTTTGTCAGGGATAACAGGTGTCTCTTGCTTGCTGTTTTTAGTATAGACGCCATATCTCTAGTGTTGTTTTTACTACAGTTATCTCTAGTTAATGGACAGATCCTTGTCTCTGCCCTTTTTTAAAGGTATTTGAAGAATTCTTTTGGATTATCCTTTAGTTTCGTGTAAATCGTTTCCCGAAACCTTCATTATCGTTACTAATATTTTATCTTGTATTTTTTTCATCTGTATGTAGTCCGTATAAATTTCTTAAGCACATTACATTTATTGTCTATTATCTCAACTAAATGTCTAGTCATCGAACCTGCCTATATTTAACCTTATTTTTAACTATCTTTGAAATTATATTTTGTTAAATCTGATCCACATTTGTTCTACTTTATCAGCATTTGGCAGTTCTTTCCAGGTAACGTTATTGACATTTCTGCGCAGAGGAAATACCAGCTGCTCTTAGGTACATCAATCAGCGGCTGCTCTTAGGTACATCAATCACCAGCTTTAACCTTCAGGAATTTCAGCCTGTAGAAAACGATAGCAGGATATACATGTATTTGCTTCTTAGAAAACAAATGAAGTTAGTGGTGGATCACTGGTAAGAATAAATGGAACAGTATTAGAACCAGGGGATAAGGTAAGGTTTCCAAAATTTCTGTGAAGAATCACATGTTACATCTTGCATGCAAGGCAGCCATGAAACTAACGAAGTTAAAGGTTATCTCGTTCCTGTTTGACAGGTGAAGCTTCAAAAAATCTCCAGGAGGTACAAGTGCGCTCACACCTTGAATATGCATTTTCCCGAAAAGACTGTCCCCTGTCTCATCCACCACGTCTGTTCAGAATAAAGACCGAGCAAGACAACCTATTTCTCGCCTGAGCTTGCAGAGCCTTCAACACCGGAGAGGTGTTGGTGGCCTTACTGTTATGTACAAAGCAAATACTGTCAAGGTAATACACTTGGCTTCACTCTGCAGACACTGAGAAGAAAACTTCTGTACCACAAGACGGTCGGCAAACAACGTCCGCACCCTGGCTGTACCCTTCTTAAGTACAGCAATTCATTTGAAATCATTCATTCCTAGTATGACTCGGATCTGTATGACGTTCGTACAGCATAAAAATATCTATGAAATATATTCAATTGACCAAATGAAATCGTTGGCTCATATAACGAGATTATTTGGTAAAGCTGGTAGCGGAGAGTAAATGATACGTCTTCGGAGGCTTCTTACTTTATTTGTAATGTAGTGGTGGGTGCACAGGCTTGTGTGTTGTGCCTATGGCCCGGTAGGGTCATGCCCACGAGAGGGAGAGAACTAGTAGGCCTTGTGTCTTGCTGCTATGCCGCTGAGAGAGTGTGGGACCAGCGTCCCACAGAGCTGGGCAGGCCCAGAGGGCAGCACCTTAGTGGCGAGAAATATGGATTAAGCTGGCAGACAGCACAGACTGTCTGTGTAGACAGTACAGGCTGTCTACACTCACAGCTGGCTCCAACATCCTCCTGTTCCTTATTTGAATATCATATAACAAAAAGGCTTTCAAATGAGGTACGGTAGATAAGTTTTCTTATGTAAATAATCGTAAGAGCTCTTAACTTAACCCTGTGAAAAACTTGTGTAGAGAGGAAGAGAGAGAGAGAGAGAGAGAGAGAGAGAGAGAGAGAGAGAGAGAGAGAGAGAGAGAGAATAAATGAATGACTGAATGAATAAAATAAACAGATCCTTTTACATATTAAGGTAAATAAGTATGATTTTTACATGTCTAAATGTATTTGTAAAAACGCTGGTATGAACGGACATTCATTAACTGAATGGCCTTCAGGAACTTCGAGTAATTACGTTGAAGAGTGTCGTCATGCTGGTTAAGACAGTTGAGGAGGTAGCGCGTTCCCCGCCGTCTGGTAACCTAACTTATGCTCAGATTTCCCACCACAACACTGTCTCATTTTATACACACTGCTGTATCGGCGAGGAGAAAGAGAGAGGTGGAGTAAGGGAGAGACTATAAAGTAAGGAAGGATGGAGAAGTCAGGTAAGTTCGGAAATTGAATTTGTTGGTAAGAGAATATCTATCATAAAGAAGATCAGTGAGTGTAAGGAAGAAGATTACTACTTAAATAAGTCCCTTGAAGGACTGAATAACATTGGAATCAGAAAGGTGGAGTTCCAGTTAGTTACTTTTAAATGGAAGGAGTAGAGAGTTCCATTTTTGTTGTTAATAACAACACATATCACCCACTGCACAGAAGATTCATGAAAATTTTGGTAGAAGAGAGAAAGAGACTTTGTGTGGTCTGATACAGTGATGAGACGATTAACTGCGAAATTTTATAGAGGAGTATTTCCAGGCGTGAAAGAAGTACTCTAGACAAAATAGAGTTAGGTAAATGCTGGTTGAGCCATAAGGGTGGGGTGGAGCAGCAGAACATGAGTGCTACTCAGTTTGACAATGTAGAATTTCATTTACGAGAGTCCAATGAGTTTAGGTAGGAATCCGATTTCGCAGCGTATATAATGCCTTCAACTGTAAAGTTATCGAGTTGGAATAAGCCGAAATTATTTTTATATAATGAATGTTTATCATGTTTTATAAATGCCAATTCTAAAATATTTCTTTACAGCTAGAAGGTGGAAGTTACCACGAGTCTGGCTGCTAACTAATTTGCAGAGTTATTACAGGCCCTAGAGTGACTGAAATTCGTATTTGATTCCTATGCAGTTCGATGTTGTCCTATCCTGACATCTTGAAGTTTGCCAGTCTGTTCCATATAAGATAATTTGCAGCATTGGCAACCTTATCTGAAGTTTTGAGGGGAATTCGTTATCAAAATGTTTTTAGCAATCTATGAATTCTTAAAAACTGTTTGAATGTTTAATCGTTTTAGGGCATTGAGCGGTACAGATCAATTCTCATTATATGGGAGAACCAACATATTCTTAATCTGAGCTATTATCCTAGGTTCAGTCCTAGGATAAGTTTTCCTAGCTGCCTTCGATGCTGATTCTACAAACCCCTTAGGGTACCACAGTTTCACGGCAATATCAAATATTTTCCTAATTTCGTCGGTAAGTTCTCAGAAAAAAAAAAAAAAAAAAAAAAAGGAAGACACTCCTTTTTTCTCTTGTCTCATGGTTGGAATAGTGAATGTATCAGCAAACTTGAACTTTCTATCAACCCGGTGCACCAAAACATCTAAGAATGAAAGTTCAGATTCCATTTCTTTCTTCACGGTGAATTTAATAGACGGAACCAGAGCATTAAATCTCGGCAAAAATGTATCCAGGCCCAAATCATTTGGCCAAAGACGAAAGATATCATCCACATACCTGATACATACAATTTAATGAGCTCAGTAATGGTGTTCCTGTCAAATGGCATGGAGAACTCGTCTAAATCTTCCAGAATAGATAACAGATCGAGAACAGGAATTCTGGTGAACAGCGTAGTGACATCAAAACTTACTAGTGTAAAACTATTAGACATATTAACATTTTGCAATTTGTCAGTGGGGTCTAAGTTTTTTACATGGGCTTCGGAGATGTTGCAAAGCAATGGAGTTAATATTTTTGGCAACCATTCTGACAGAACATATGTCGCCAATCCCACCGAGTTAATAATAGGTCTCGGCCTTACTGGCTTTAACCAAACCGTACCTATAAGGAAGTGCCGTTGACATAGCTGATAACTGTTTATCAATTCCTCATTACCTCTCAGTAAGGTTCTAAATTGTTTATTAGACATACTATTAACCTGGTCCAACGGGTTCTTATTAAAAGGTTCGTAACTTTCCAGATCTTCTAACAACATGTTCATTTTCCACTATAATCTATCCTGTCTATAATTACTATTGCCTTAGCTTTGCTTTCGTTAGGTGAAGTCTAGAATCTTTCCTTAATTCATGGTATGACTAACAATTCTTTCAGGGCAGTTCAATTCCACAAGTCTGAGGAAAGCCTCATATACCATACCCTTGCAAATGTTGAACGTTTCCGGGGACATTTTCCGTTGTTTTTCCAGACTGCAAAAAAAGACTTGGCAAAATCAACATAATTACTGCCCCACTACCAAGCGCGAAACATAACCAATATTATAACGCTGACTGTTGGTCCCGGATAAGTTCAACACTAGACAGGTTAATTGCGAAATCCGGGTTAGTATGTTGGGATCAACTACTTTGTTCAGTGAGGTTCTTTAATTTTCTAGCATATAAACATTTAGTTTTCCATTTCATTATTCTCAATCCCCTATAAATGTAATATAATAGATGATTTTGCCACTCGAGAGGTACGATGGTGAAGAACTTCTGTTAGGTCTTTCTCACATTAATAAATAACCTTTTCCTTTCGTGTTTTAGCTGATTAATATTCTTAGTAATTACTAATTAGTGAAGTTGATCAAGAGGGGTCACAGGTTAATCAACCTGTCTGCTACAAGTTGATTAACCTGCGATTTCGGTAATACGTGTTCACTGAGGCACTTTCGTAAAGTCACTAATTTTAATGACGCTGTATGGACCGTAAGAAGAACGGATTTGTATGAGGAAACAGCTAAGAAGGAGAAAGAAAAAGTCTAGAGATACGGGTTAAGAGTTGGCTAGTGGTATTCATTATGCAATAATCGCTAACAAGAGATACAGGATACAAAGCAACCATGGAGGGGAGTTGAATGATAACTCTAGGCCTTTGATATGTTGTTGTTGTCGCTAGGTTGCTAATAAATGTATATGTTGATGGGCTTTTATATGCTTTCTGCTGCTAATGATTTAATATTATGCCTTCATTTTCCTGGCACCTGGCACTAGCCTGTTTGATGCCATGTCATTCTAGCTAGCGTCGTTCCCTTGAATCTACCTGCAAAGCAATGCAGGTAGCTTTACCTGCATTTCTATCTTCGAGTTTGGCTTCCACTAGACTGATCAAGAAGATTGTCCCCGAACACTTGAGAGGTGTGGTAGGAGTTCAAGACCCCAGGTTCATTGAAGCAGCCGTGTGGTGGGACACCCTTTCAGACTCCTCCAGTAGACCAGCTCCTCCCAAAGAGCACAAATTGATCCAGTGCTACACCTGCACCGTCACGTTGCCAGACACCTATTTGCTATACTCCGAAGGTGAAGGGAGTGGAGCTGCCAGCTACAGAGTGAGCCAGAAGTCCCGGAAATAGGGACTGAGACCCATGGAGCATGGGACAAGTGTTTTCTAAAGTTCCTCAAAAAGCTGGGTGAAAAACTAATCATAGAAACCAAGGATCACTGGGCAGTCAGCTTCCTTTTTTCAGAGACTCAGTGCTGCTATCCAGAGGGGAAATACCTGTAGCATTCTGGGCACGCGGCCCACTGCCGGGAGCTGGACGGAGTATTTGAGATGTAGCTCGGAGATGTTATCTATGTTGTTTTACTCCCTATTATATTTTTGTCAATGTATTTTGTCTTTAAATAAAGTCTACATAGAATAATGGAGGTGGAAGGAGAAAACAATATTCAAACAGCTTCGGGGAGAACCTTGATTTTTATTATTATTATTGTTATCAAGGGGGAAGCGCTAAACCCGGAGGATTATACAGCGCCTGAGAAGGGATGTGGAAGGCATTCAGGCTTAATTCAGGGAACTGGAGCACAGATCCAATTCCCTAAATCAAGAGCCCCTCACCAACATCAAGGAACCTTCCTTGAGGGGCCGGGGAGAACCTTGAGTTTTCTCTGAAGAAATTTTATTCTTTTCTCTGAGGATGAGGGTTCCCAGCACAGTTTCAAAGGTGAATAATAAAAGCTGAATAGTAAATGCTTCCCACTATGTCCCTTGATCTCCAGCCTCTCTGTCTATCTTTCCTCGCCCTTTAAAGACTACTTAATATTTTTTAATTCGTTTGCGTTTCTCCCTTGGCTCATATCTCTTCTAATGTCATATTTTAGTCCTTCATATTATTCTAACAGATGTATCTTTATAATCTGGGGTTAATCTCGTTGTAAAACTGCTATTTTTTTTTATTATTTTCTTGACGTGCTTTACCAAGTGTAGGTTCCATGTTGCCGCTACATACTGCATGTCTGGCCAGGATGAATCGGTGATGGGATTCTCAGGAGCTAATCGTAGTTTTATCGAACGTGCATTTGCTGCAGACATTATCTCTCTTGGAAATATCATTGGCATTATACTCTTACCTAATTTATCGATGAATAAGGTACGTAGCTTTGTCCCCAAAATCTATAATACATTTCTGGTCATCCTTTACTTTTGCTTTTGATTCCCGTTGGGTACTTCTCCATCCACTTCAGCGAATGCCTTATTACTTTCGCCTTTATCTGAGTCTTTTAAATGGTGCAACGTAAAATGCCTTCTTACAATTCAGAAATATGCTTCTCTTTATTTACTTTATTAAAGGCCATTTGCAGATTTGTGAGAAGGAGATTTACCACTTTTTTTCCAAGGCCTTCACGACTACGTTCATCTGTATCTACGTCAGTTATACTGGCCTGTAGTTTAGCGTTAACTCCTTTATTAAATATTAGGAACATTCTGTCGTCCAGATCCGTAACAAGTGCTCTCTATTAATTTACTCTTAATATTTCCTGTCTGTAATTATGATTTAAATAGTGTCTCTTTCTTCCTCCTTAATTTTTAGTCTGTTTTCCAGTCCTTTTCAGCTGGATTCTCCATTTTAGTCACTTAGTTTCCTTCAAATTCTCTTTCTCATTACTGTTCTCAGGAAATTCTGAGCCCTGTATAGTTTCCTCTGCTGAAATTTAGTCATTTCATCTAAGGTGCTTTAATGCCAGCTATGAGTTCCTAATTCAGAGTAATGAAGCTAATTTCCAATTCATTCGATAGAGTATCATTGCGTCCTAATCAGCATGCTTTGTATGACCCCAACGGGTTCACTACTCGTCCATTAATGAAATATTATTGAAATGTGGTTCATCCCTTTGCCCACTTGCAATTCATTCATCAGTATTTTCTTTCACTCGGTATTCGAATCTGAGTATTGCATGGTAGCTAATCCATGTAAGCCTCTTTCATTTTATTTTGAAAATATGAGCTGCATTTATGGAGAATACCAGATGCAGTCTCGCTGAGTCATCGCTCCTCTCTTTTGGCCCTAACAAGCTAACAATGTTGTAAGTTATCACCTCAGTTATCCTTGCCCTTCACGCTTCGGATTCCCAGTATTAATTCCAGGTCTTCCATTGCATTTCTCTGTGGTTTCTAGTTTTATTTTGGTCTTGTGAGCGCCTCCTGCCGCTTTCACTGTGGTGCTAATTATTGTTTACTGTTATTTTCATATTCCAATCTTTGTTTCCTGCTATTCGGTGATGGGTTGTATATTGTTGCTATTACTGTGTTAGTTTTCCCAGTCTCGATTGTGCTCACTACGTAGTCACTTGATTAACCTTTGCGTGTTAAGGGTGAAAGAGACAAGGGTGTGTTAAAGGGTGTAAGGGAAGATGACACATTAAGACAACAGCGAGCACCAACGAAAAAGATTTTCTGGCAGTTTATCTAAATAAACTACGTTTGTCTCTTTAATCTGTCTTTCATGGTTGAACGTGGTAATGGTCTGCGGCAGCGGTTCTTAACCTCACAGATTAGTAAGGACCTTGCAGATATAAATATATGCCAGGTGATAATAAATAAAGATAAAGGGTTTGTTTTTCTCGCATAATTTTGGTATTTTGTGTTTTAATTTTAAAATATTAAATAATTTTTCACGCTGGATATTGGACGTAATTGTACACGTAATGCAGATCAAAGTAACTGGATGTAAATAACTTTATAATTACAGACCATATTCATAAGCGTTGCCTAAAGATCACGAGAAATTGTTAAATTCAAAATAATTTTGTTATCCTGTGTAGCAGGAAACTGCGTCCTCAGTACTGAAGAAGGTGAGAATAATTCAACTTCCTCCTGAGTAGAGGGTGGGATACAAGGAAGACCTCAGGGAATTTCTAACGTTATATATGTATTAGTTTATTATTCTTATAAGAACATTAAAACATAAAGGAGGAACACTGCAGCAGGCCTGTTGACCCATACAAGGCAGGTCCTTCACAATCCATCTCACTAATAAAATATTTTCCCACTCCAATTTTCAATGCCACCCAAGAAATAAGCTTTGATAATTCTAATTACTCATGTGCAAATCCCACTCAACTCCAACCCTTCTAACCTATAAATTTATCCAACCTAAATATGAAACTACCCAAGGTTTTAGCTTCGATAACCCTACTAGGTAGACCGTTCCACTCATCAACTACCCTATTACCAAACCAGTACTTTCCTGTATCCTTTCGAAACCTAAACTTATCTAATTTGAATCCATTATTGCGGGTTCTCTTTTGGAGAGATATCCCTTAGACCTTATTTATATCCCCTGTCAGAATATCAGAATACCTTCTTCTCCATTTCTATTACTAAATGTTTTTGATAAAAGATTTCTTCGTGCATAAAGTGTCGTTAAAAAATTTATACTTGTACACACACTTGTTTCGATAAACAGTATTATATCTGTGTGACAAATAGTTTAAAGAACCGACAAGTTGAAGATTTAGACACTTATGCAATGTATGGGAATCTTTATTGAGGAAACGTTTCACCACACAGTGGCTTCATCAGTCCAAGTATTATATCTAATTGCATTTCATTTAAATACCTTCTCAGCTGGTTACTAGCAGATACTGAGGAACAGGGATCCCACTTTCCGCTACCTTCTCTACTGGAGTCGTAGCTACTGACAGACACTAGAGAACTAGAATCACACTTTCTCCTATTTCTCTGGTGGAGTTCTGGTTCCCAACATTCAGCATGTTACAGAGACATCTCACCTGACGTGCTTTCCTGCCAAGTCTCTCTCTGTTGTTTATTAGGAATGACAGAAAGGATCGTCTTCATATTCATTTATCAATTATTTGTGAATAATAGTAAGAATAAAAGTATGCAGCTCATCTCTACCAAAGATAGTTTTATTTACAAAGATAGAGAATCAATGTATAAATTCCTTAGTTCCAGATAATCGATGCTTCTCAATGCAATTACCACTTTTGTGTCCCTTGTGACCCCTCCTCATATGTAGTGACGAATAAGTAAAACTTGCGACTTTGGCTTATATAGCAACGCTCTTCTTGCCGAATAAGGGAAGCGAAAGTTTGTGTATGCAATAATTTCGCAAAAAACATTCTGAAACTAACGAAAAAAATATGTTTGATTGTGTTTGTTTATTATTAAATTGTAAACGTATCTAAAATATATTTAGTTGGATTAGGCTAAATTAAATTGCGCTTGTTATAATAAGGTTAGATAAGTTTTCTAAGGTTCTATTGGTACAAAATTATTAATTTTTACATTAACGTAAATTAAAAATAAATATCTTTAAACGTATAAGAGAATATTTAAAAAAAAACACTTAATTCTAAATGAGTTCTTGTTAATTGACCAGCTTTACCTATTCGCCACAACAATATATATATATATATATATATATATATATATATATATATATATATATATATATATATATATATATATATATATATATATATATAGTTTTACATGATGGTAGGATTGCTGGTGTCTTTTTTCTGTCTCATAAACATGCAAGATTTCAGGTACGTCTTGCTACTTCTACTTACACTTAGGTCACACTACCCACACATGTACAAGCATATATATACACACCTCTCTGGGTTTTCTTCTATTTTCTTTCTAGTTCTTGTTCTTGTTTATTTCCTCTTATCTCCATGGGGAAGTGGAACAGAATTCTTCCTCCGTAAGCCATGCGTGTTGTAAGAGGCGACTAAAATGCCAGGAGCAAGGGGCTACTAACCCCTTCTCCTGTATATATTACTAAATGTAAGAGGAGAAACTTTCGTTTTTCCTTTTGGGCCACCCCACCTCGGTGGGATACGGCTGGTACGTTGAAAGAAGAAGAAAAAAATATATGTACACACACACACACACATACACACACACACATACACACACATACACACACACACACACACACACACACACACACACACACACACACACACACACACACACACACACACACACACACACATACACATACACGTGCTGGACAATGGTGGACACATTGAGGTGGCAAGAAGAGCTCACTCGAGAAGAGCAAAGTTACTGGTTATGAGTGATTTCAACCACAGGGAGATCAACTGGGAAAACTGGAGCCACGAGGGGGTCCCGAAACATAAAGAGCCAAGATGATGGATGTGGTACTGGAAAACTTCATGCATTAACATGTTAAGGACACTAACAGAAAGAAAGGGGGAGGATGAACCAGCAAGACTGGACCTCGTGTTCACCCTGAGTAGTTCAGACATTGAGGACATCACAGATGAGAGGCCCCTTGGAGCTAGTGATCGCGTGGTTCTGTGCTTTGAATACATAGTAGATTTACAAGTGGAGAAAGTAAAAGGAGTTGAATGGGAAAAGACAAACTATAAAAGGGGAGACTACACAGGTATGAGGAGCTTCCTGCAGGAGGTTCAGTTGGATAGAGAATTGGTAGGAAAGTCAGTAAACGAAATGATGGAATACGTAACAACAAAATGCTAGGAGACAGAGGAAAGGTTTGTTCCCAAGGGCAACAGAAATAATGGGAAGACCAGAACGATCCCCTGGTTTACACAAAGTTGTAGGGAGGCAAAAACTAAGTGCACTAGAGAATGGAAAAATTACAGGAGGCAAATAACCCAGAAGAGCCAGAAACGAGTATGCACAGATTAGGAGAGGGGACCAGCGACAGTAAGAAAACAACATAGCATCGAAAGTCAAGTCTGACCCGAAACTGCTGTATAGCCAATATTAGGAGGAAGACAACAGTCAAAGCCCAGGTGATCAGGCTGAGGAAAGAAAGTGGGGCACTCACAAGAAACGATGAAGAGGTATGTGAGGTGCTCTACACGAGATTCAAGGAAGTATTTGCAGTAGAGATAGGAAGAGCTCTGGGAAGACAGCATAGAGGGAAACACCAATATACCAATATACCAACAAGTGTTGGATGACAGACACACAACTGGGAAGGAGGTGCAGAAGTTGCCAAGTAACCATGATACCTCAAAGGCGATGGGACCGGACATCTCCCCGTTGGTCCTTAGAGAAGGAGCAGAGATACTGTGTGTGCCATTAACCACAATCAACACATCTCTTGTAATAAAGTTGGTAGAATTACCGACAATATGTAAAGTAAAAGGACACAAGTGCAACTAATGTGACATTTTATTGTGGCAACGTTTCGCTCTCCAGGAGCTTTATAAAGCTCCTGGAGAGCGAAACGTTGCCACAATAAAATGTCACATTAGTTGCACTTGTGTCCTTTTACTTAACACATCTCTTGAAACTGGGCAACTACCTGAGGTATGGAAGACGGCAAATGTAGTCCCCATTTTTAAGAAAGAAGACAGAAACGACGCACTAAACTACAGACCAGTGCCACTGACGTGTATAGTATGCAAAGTCACGGAGAAGATTATCAGGAGAAGAGTGGTGGAGCATCTGAAACGGAACAAGATAATAAACGACAACAAGCACGGATTCATAAAAGGCAAATCCTGTGTCAAAAACCTACAGTTTTATGACAAAGTAACAAATGTAAGGCACAAGAGAGAGGGGTGGGTTGATTGCATTTTCCTGGACTGCAGGAAGGCCGTCGACACAGTTTCTCACAAGAGATTAGTGCAGAAGCTGGAGGATGAGGCGCATATAACAGGAAAGGCACTGCAGTGGATCAGAGAATACCTGACGGGGAGGCAACAACGAGTCATGTTACGTGATGAGGTGTCACATTGGGCTCCTGTGACTAGCGGGGTCCCACAGGGGTCAGTCCCAGGACCAGTGCTATTTTTGGTATATGTGAATGACATGATGGAAGGCTTAGACTCAGAAGTGTCCCTGTTTGCGGATGATATGAAGTTAATGAGGAGAATTAAATCAGAAGAGGATCAGGCAGGACTACAAAGAGACCTGGACAGGCTGGACATGTGGTCCAGCAACTGGTTTCTCGAATTCAACCCCGCCAAATGCAAAGTCATGAAGATTGGGGAAGGGCAAAGAAGACCGCAGAGTATAGGCTAGGTGGACAAAGACTGCAAACCTCACTCAAGGAGAAAGATCTTGAGGTGAGTATATCACTGAGCATGTCTCCGGAAGCACACATCAACCAGATAACTGCTGCAGCATATGGGCGCCTGGCAAACCTGAGAATAGCATTCCGATACCTTAGTATGGAATCGTTCAAGACTCTGAACACTGTGTACGTCAGGCCCATACTGGAGTATGCAGCACCACTTTGGAACCCACACCTGGTCAAGCACGTCAAGAAATTGGAGAAAGTGCAAAGGTTTGCAACAAGGTTAGTTCCCGAGCTCAGGGGAATGTTCTACGAAGAAAGGTTGAGGGAAATCAGGCTGGCGACACTGGAGGACAGGAGGGTCAGGGAAGACATGATAACGACATACAAAATACTACGTGGAATAGATAAGGTGGACAGAGACAGGATGTTCCAAAGATGGGACACAGAAACAAGGGGTCGCAATTGGAAGCTGAAGATTCAGACGAGTCACAGGGACGTTAGGAAGTATTTCTTCAGTCACACAGTTGTCAGGAAGTGGAATAGTCTAGCAAGTGATGTGGAGGCAGGAACCATACATAGCTTTAAGACGAGGTATGACAAAGCTCAGGGAGCAGAGAGGACCTTGTAGCGATCAGTGAAGAGGCGGGGCCAGGAGCTGAATCTCGACGCCTGCAACCACAATTAGGCGAGTACAATTAGGTGAGTGCACACACACACACACACACACACACACCTTCACCCCATAAATACAGTAGCATCCTTAACCCCCCACCCCGGTCTCCCAGCCCTCCAGTCCATTTATCAAACAACCCCCGCCTCCCTCAGCCACCTCAGGTGCTCTCATAACTACGTCTGAAATTTTACCTCAACTTTTCTGACGTGATTTCAAACTTCCACATCTGCCCCACTCGTCCTCCGCTCGCTCTTCTTACCTTACCTCCAGATCCTCCCCTCCCCAGAGAACACACTTTTGAACTGCCCTACCCTTTCTTCCCTCCTCTTTTTTGTATTACTATATTTTTTTGTTTCCCTTCTATGTGATGGAAACATCCCCTTAAAATTTCCATTTCTCTTGTGAATGGGATTTGCTACCATGCAAGTTTTAGTAACTACAGCTCTCTAGAAACAAAGCTTCCGAAGTTCTCATTGCCTTGCTGGTGTATTCAAGCATAAGCTGACAGGTTTCAACCTTACCTCTGCAAACTATCATAAAAATGCTGGTAGTTTATTTTTATTATGCAAGTATCATACTAAATTCTCTAACAGTAAACTAGTGAGTTATCTAATTTTGTTAAAGTGATGAGCCTGGGAATCCGAACCTGGTTCTTGGCCTTTTGTTTTTATAAGCATCGCTTCTTGTTCGACAGGAAAAACATTTATTATATAAAAGTAGTAACGGAATCCTTCATGCTGGACCTTCAGATTCTGCTGAAGTTTATTCTCTGTTTTGGACTGTTTCTGTCAGGTTTCATGTATCTGTTAAAGTGTTTATCTGTCTGAAATTTTATCTCAAAATTTCTCCCGAGATTTTAAACTTCCACATGTGTCCCTCTCGTTCTCTCCCTCTTATTACTATACCTGCCCTGTCCCATCACACTATATTTCCTTCCCAGAACATACACTTTTTTTTTCTTTTAAGATTTACCAAAACTAACACAAATACAAGGGTCTTATTTATTTACAACTTTGCCAGAGATAAAATGAACATTCATGGAAATCTGAGCACATTTTACGCTTCAAACGCAAGGTAAATATTTGTTTTAAAACAAAACTCCTTTTCTACAGTGAATACGCAATATGAAGACCTTCGATAAAACGCTTCGATAAAACAATAAAGGTTTAATTTAGGTAGGAAGAACTAGCAAAGTGGACCACTGAATCGTCGCTTCGATCTCAACGTCAGAATGTATTTAAACTAACAGAAAAATTTAAGACACTGCAGAGCAGATGATTTTATTAATTTCTCAAAGCATACCTTAAGTTCAGAAGATTAAAAAAAATGTACATAGTCCTAGAAAAAGTTCTTGTAAAGCATTAACTATGCAACGTCTACTCATCAAAATTGGTTTAAGTGATCTCAAAACCAAACTCACATCTGATCTTCCATTACTCATCCTCGACGTAGGCAGACATTTTACTTGACCAACAATTAGAAGTCTCCGGTCTGCAAAGCTTGGCCTAGAACATTCAACTTAGCTTAGCAAATACAACCAATAGAACAAGCAGGACTCTCATAATTACTGCTCGTGAGAAGATAGGCATATACAACATTTCTCAACCTCAAACTGCATTAGAAAAAGGGAAAAGTCACCTCACTTGGGAAAGACTGCATAACCTACAATACCTTTAGACTACTCAAATACTCAGAGAGTTGCTCAGTGTGGCATGATAATAGTATGTTACAACTTATTCGGCGTATGTCACACCTATATAGTCATGCCTTCCGACCAGCGAATCAGGTGATAAGGGCTTAACGATCAAGGGCCCCGTCGTTCTACCAGTACCTTGGTTCACTCAGCCTGTTACAAGGAATCCCACCAAAACTGTGAAGCTACATGGGGCGCTCGTGAAACAGTTTTGCCAGATTTACCTTCACTTGCCTCATTGTACATAGCTGTAAATACTGTACATAGCCTATATACACTGTAAATACCAGACTTTTTGGTCGTTCCTAATTGGTTATCGTGTTGCGGCAAGGTGTGCAGGCCAATAGTCTACACCTGTGTACGAAATACTCAACAACTCACTCCTTGATCTGTATATGTTCAGCTCATGGGATGGTGTCTTACCTGACCGTTGGACACAGTCTCTCATTGTGACCATTCCAAAATCGAAATCTTTCAATACATCACCAATTAATACAACATCAACTCTCCCACATTCACAGTGGGTTCTACCAGGAAGAGGCTTCTTTTGACACAGCCAACACCGAAAGTATCCAAGAACAATCAACAAGTTTGGGTGTGAGAGGAAACATTACTAAGATCCGACGATACGTGAGTGCCAGAAGTACCTCGGACAAATACAAGGGCGTCAAGAATATCACCAGTCATCCTCGCTCTTTAATATCAACATACACATGCTAGTATGATGTAATCTTCCAAAAGATGAAGAGGCTGTCATTTTTTATGAGGATCACATCTGCATCTTCGGAAACATGAAGAGACTTCAAGTTGTCCTCGAAGCTTCGACGGGTAGTAGCATTGATTGTAGTACTAACATATGCACAGACAAAGCCTCAACCTTATGACCCAGTGTCCGCAATAACAATCCTGCAACCCTTTCAAATTAATAACAATGACATTAAGTTCTGTGAGCAATACAGATAATTAGGAGTTGAAATCGACAGCTACATTGTAAGTAACCTACACTGCAGACTTCAAGTGAGACTTCATAGAAAAATTACAGGACATTATACAGATATCATCATCGTGTATTTCAGTTATTGTTCATAATTCTCATCTGGTGGCTCACTGATTACTTTATCCTACACTTGATTAACTTTCAACACAATTTGCTTAAGAAATCTGCAATAATCCCGGACAAAGCCATGAAGATAATTCATAGTTCTTCATTGGGCACTAGAATCATAAACAGGAGGGACGTATTGATGCATCCTACTGCATATTAAAGAATAGTACGGTTAAATACAATCTGTGGTGAGATCATGAAGAAACCAACTTCGGCAGCATGGCTGACGGATAGGCTGTTTCATACCTTCATCAAGAGAGATAGTGTCGATAACATGGTCTTTACACCAACTGGTAGAAGGTAAATGTGAAATATTTCCAGGGAGCTGAGGAGGGGTTGTTGAGGTGGTTCAGACGTGTAGAGAGGTTGTAACGAAATAGAATGACTTCGAGAGTGTATAAATCTGTAGTGGAGGGAAGGTGGGGTAGGGGTCGGCCTAGAAAAGGTTGGAAGGAGAGGGAAAAGGAAGTTTTGCGTGTGAGGGGCTTGGACTTCCAGCAAGCATGTGTGTGTTAGATAGCGAATGGAGATCAATGATTTTTAGGATTTGACGTGCTGTTGGAGTGTGAGCAAGGTAACATTTATGAAGGGGTTCAGGGAAACCGGCAGGCCGGACTTGAGTCCAGGACATGGGAATTACAGCGTCTGCACTCTGAAGGAGGGGTGTTAATGTTGCAGAGGCGTGTAAGCACGCCTCTGGCAAGACAGTGATGGAGTGAATGATGAAGGTTTTTCTTTTTCGGGCCACCGTACCTTGGTGGGAAACGGCCGATGTGTTAATAATATATATATATATATATATATATATATATATATATATATATATATATATATATATATATATATATATATATATATATATATATACACGAACGTATCTGAATTGAATATACTAGAATTTGTGTACACAGACATTTTTTCTTACCATGCAATCTTTGGGGAGTATGTACGAGGTGACTAGGTTACCAAGGATTGAAAATATAGTTAGTAACACAGAAAGCTTGGTTGTAGTCGGCTGTCAGGTACTTTGGGTGAATAAGATTTAAGAATGGTGTTGGCGACATAGAGGGGTGGTGTTCGACCTGAAAATATCAGATTATTAGATTATTTAGGAAACTACTACTGAGAATCATTGATCTTGTGAAGCCATCTTTATGGATGTAACCTTTAACTCGTTGTTGGACAGTCTTTCTCTGGGTTCTATGAGGAGGACCTTGGATTGTATAGTGAATGGTGTTTACTACGAGTGGCGGCATGTATAGGTCCTCTATATTTTAAGTTTATCTTAATTTTATCCAAAGGAACATTAACGGCATTTGTATCATGAATCCAGGGTAAATCCTACATCCTGATCTTCCAGCTTCTGTCACGCAAAACAACACCTGAAACAAATCTGCTAATTTTATTTTGAACTCTTGGTAATTTTAGCTTATTATATTTATTTGTGAGAGATAATGACATTTATGGAAGAGTAGAGGAAGTATGAACATTTTACAAAAGTCCTTCTTAATATGAGGCAGAACTTGGTTATAGCTACAGAAAGAAAGAATAAAAAGCCTCAGTACCATGGCTGGAATAGTTGGTGAATAAATGCCTTGGCTAAGTTTACTTTCTGTGTAATAAATATAGTGGAAGATAAAGTCAGTTATTTTCGAATTCTATTACAGTTCTTCGCAATAATCATACCATAACTACTTGGCACCTCATACCATAACTACTCTGTTATCCTCATTGATGGTTGCCAAGTATCCTTTTGCACTGAATTTTATCTGGATTTGTTTTTATCCTCCTTTATCTCTCTCATGCCGCAGTTTCCTGTAGTTCATCACTCATTTTCCCTATTGCTGTACCGGTTATAAGATTGCGGTTATTTATGGAGATGGAAGACACCACTTAAACATCTGTAAACACTGTTATGATCGTGTCTATTTAAATTGGTACAATGATCTATTCGGGTCAAAAAGTTCTGTTTATGGGTAAAATTAAACTGCCAGGAGCTGTTTTGGATATCGTCTCCTGGGAGAGATATGTGCAACCCCTCGTGGACACCCCATCTATGCTTACTCTAAATGTTAGATAAGCTGTGTGAATAAGAGGAGACACAAGACCTTTACTAATATGTAGTAGCTGTAGGACTGGTGAAATAGGGTGCTTGGAGCTGTGTAAATACGCTATCTATTCTTGGGTGATGGACACTATCCTCATTGTCCACTCTGGGTTGGCAAGACGTCATTAGATGCCTAGTGATGCCTCTATGGAATGCAAATATATATTGTATACGTAGATATGTGTATGTATATATATACATACATGAGTGTGCATGTGTATGTATGTATATATGTATGTGTTCATAAGTGAGTAAATGTATACATACGCAATATTAATCATGTATGGACTTGTGTACTTATCATTTAAAACATAATAGGAGGCCACTGTTAATATGATGTATGCTTTATAAATACTAAAAAAAAAACTCAAAAATGTCCTGAGGCTAGTTCTATTATATATTCATAGGCATATATTGACTCCGCGTTGTTATCTTATAATGATATGCAGCCATCAGAATTTCTCTTCCACTGTCCATTTCTTTTCTCTGTCTACATTTAAATATAATATGACATACAAATTTCTCTTCCCATCCCGCTCTCTTCAATCCTATGTGAATTTTCTCATGCCTCGGTCTGGGGATGATGGAGATATATTATTTCTCCTGTACATGTGATAAGCTATCCTGAGAGATGGCAATTTCCAAGTGTTAGTAATTCCAGCTGTGATGGAAGGAAACTTCTGAAGCTCCGGTAGCTGAAGAATCTTTTGAGAAAGACTTGACGTATCTCCATTATCTTAGTGAAGTCTCCCAGCTCATGCTGACAGATCTGAAGACCTTGTATGATCCCCATCCTGTGTAATGGAAGATGAGAGGGGAAACATATTTAGTTTTTAGTACTCACGAAATCGTAATGACACGATTGCAAAAAAAAAAAAAATCGAAGAGGTGGGGTATGAACCCCCTCTGTCCTTTGAGTTTGAACTCCCACTGTCCTTTGAGTTTTAGGAGTCATCTGCCGTGAGTTCAATCTCCACCAATTCTGCGAATATTTAATTTTTATTCTCTTTGTGAAACAAAGAGCAGTAGTGCACCGCGGAAATAACCAATTTTGATCAAAATAAATTTCTTGTATGAGATTTTTGGATAAGATGAGTATATAAAAAACTATTATAATAAAGGAATCACTTAATGGATTAATTCTCATCTTTGTTGTTGACATCTCGAGACCCCAGTAACTACCCCCAGGGGATTTACTAACGTAATTTGCTGTCTACAGACCCACCAGGCCTGTTTAGAAGATAAGCAAGGGTAAATACTCACCTTGAGGATGTATATCCTCCGGGTATTGCAGGTATGACACCTGGAAATCGTGGTTTTGGGCTTGGCCTATGCCTCACGACCTCGAAATGGTGAGGCCTATTCACTCAATATCGACCCTAGGCACTACGGTAGTAAATAAGCGGATGTAAGTAAAATACCTGGCTCATTGTAATGGGAGATTGTGAGACTGAAATCGTTGGCTTGGATGAAGAGATGACGCTGGACGCCTCCATTTTGTCATCTGCTTGGCACACGTCTCCTGATGACTATCACGAATGATCCTCGTCTCCTGATGACTATCATAAATGATTCACGAGGAAAATAGTACTCCCATGACACTTGCTACACTCGCTGATATATCTGTAACTATTCACGGCAGGAAGGATGTCTCTCTTTCCTGGAGATTGTCAGTGTACGACACGGGAAACACGCACACGAAACTGGCCACGAATGTTTCTACGTTTCAATGCAATGTGGCCCGGGTGCCCTAGGAGCACCAGGCAACGTTTCGTCACATATTCACTTGTCAAAAATTGAACATGCAATTTCAGTGTAACCACTTCTGCCCTCCTTTTATGGGCGAATATCTTCTGACAGTGTCAACAGGCATCGGTGCCGGGTGTAACAACTCGGTTGAATCACAGGGAGAGGACCCCTTTGAGTATAAGATACCAGCTATGAATCATTAAAACCCTGGGTAAATCAACAGTTTACACGCATATATTTTCTGATTTATAATATGGGAACACAGAAGTTTCTCCATATTTTTCCTATATATATTTTTTGTATGAGATATATAATACCTTGAAAAATGGCAATATTCATGTAACAGCAACTCCAGTTCTATTAAAATCTCTGAAGCTCAAGTGGCTGAAGACCCTTTAAAGGATATCAAATTAGTCCTTCAAAGGACTCTATGATAATATCCACATTGTCCTACTGATCTATTCTAGCTCAAGGTGACAGGTTTCAGCCTTATACGTGAAATCCAATTTTTTGTGATGGAAAAATGACAGAGAAACAGCCAGCTTTTATTATCGTTATGTAGGTATCATACAGAGTAATTTGACAAACACTCATGAGTTATCCAAATTTGTTAAAAAGATGAGCCTGGAAAACTGAGTTCCATCCTTGATTTTTCGTTGATATCAGCAGTGGTTCGTGTTAGATAGTTTGTCTAAGTAATGGAATCTTTTGCGCAGTTGTGCTAAAGAGTTTATTCTCTGTTTTGGTCTGTGTCTGTCAAGTTTTATGTTTCTGTGGTCTTTCTCACACTCATGCACTCTCTCTCCTTCCTCGGACGTGACATAATTCATATATACGACTATATTGCTTTTGCCAATGATTAACAGTTGCAACAGGTTTAACTTCTGAAGTGCATAACCAATTCTATTCCTGGAGTTTACTCCTTTGTGGGAATCCCCACGTTTCACTCTTAAAGGAAAACTCCTATATGTCAATCTTAAAGGTGAACTCCCTTATCAGACTTTGTATAGTGGGATTTGTGGTTGACGGCAGGATGTACAGGTATATATTACTAGCGACAATCATTATCAGTATTACAACTGTATTTAATACCATTCCCGACACCACTACTCTTGCCCCCATGATCACCAACACAACCTTCGCCACCACCAGTGCTCATATAACCATCGACCCTTTCCCTGACCATGCAGCCCTCACCCTCGCCACCCTCACCACCACCACCACCACCACTACTACCACCACCACCACCACCACCACCACCACCACTACCACCACTACCACCACCACCACTACCACCACCACCACCACCACCACCACCACCACCACCACCACTACCACCACTACCACCACTACCACCACTACCACCACTACCACTACCACCACTACCTCCCCTCTACTAACAACAACATGCCTACTAATACAAACCAGTGGGGCTTGTTTGCAATCGTGGTATTACGACTTCGTAATATATAATTCAAAGTCAATTACAATTTCAATAATCCTTCCAGATACTCGATTTCATTTACGCAGTTAATCAGAAAAATAACAAATTCCATTTAAAATTCCTTAATATTTTTTATTATCCTCAATTACTCCAAATTTTACTAATTTTGACAAAATTGTTAAATGTTCGAATACCCCAAAAAGTTATTTAATGTTTTGTATTTAAATATAACTACCTGAACAGTGCCTAAGATACCATTAATTACATTTTCACTCAGAGCCAAACAGATAACCTGTGTATAATATTTGTTATATTGAATCAGCCAAAGACTTAACAAGAATACAGTTAACTAAACAAGATCCGTTTCACATAATGAACTTTACTGTGTTAGATATAAAACACTAATATTTTTCACTCACTACAATCTAAACAAGGAAACTGCTTGTAGAAGCTGAACAAAATTAGAAGAATTTCTGTAGTGAATTGTTGCAGGTTACAAATGTGTTATCTGATATGTCAAGTAATGAAAATGATATTGACTTAATGATCTACAGGAAATTTTGTAAGTTAATTCAATTTCACACATTTCAGTTAATTAAGAATCAAGACTGGAAGCTGTATAGTCCTTGTGGTTTAGCGCTTCTTTTTGATTATAATAATAATAATCAAGACTGGCAGGTATTTGTTGTAAGTGACATCTGTTATCAAAGACATCTATCAGAGAATACTGGAAGGATAACGTGTTGATAACCTTCTTGCATCTAGCCAGTTTCTGGCAGGTAATATATTTACCATTATTATCCCTAGAACTCAGTGGAGCAGCTCTAATTATCCATAGAAAGACGTTTTTATCTAAGGCTTTCTTAATAGGATGACGAATGGGGGAAATAATGCTAGCTATAAAAAGTTTTAGAACTTTATTCAACCAAAAATGATGTCTAGGATTAATTTATTCAGTCAAAATGAATGATTCTTGAAATAGTTTAGTATACACAAAACATTACATAACATCTATTAAATGTACCCTCTGGTAATTTATTGTGCTTTGTACTCAGAAGCACTAGAATAAGTACTGTGAGTGAATGTAGTGTGCAGCACAGAGAGTGAAAGACAAAAGCCAATAAGTCCTTAAATAAACTATAGCCTTTGACAACAGAGAGGCAATAATGACAACTTGGTTGAACAATGCAGCGACGAGCTTGCCAGACAGCAATTTACACAAAGCAGCTGTGAGCAGTACACCATCATGTAAAGAGAGAGAGAGAGAGAGAGAGAGAGAGAGAGAGAGAGAGAGAGAGAGAGAGACAACCACGACCTAACTGGAAATAAATTGTATAAAATACCGACACAATGGAAATATAAACACATATGCAGTATAATGTGATCCTTTATTGACTACGTTTCGCCCACACAGTGGGCTTTTTCAAGTCACAAACAGAGTTCTGTTTGTGAAAAAAGCCCACTGTGTGGGCGAAACGTAGAGAGACAACCACCACGACCTAACTGGGGACTATCCTCTTATCCTCCATACAGGGTAAAATCAAATACTTCAAATTTACTAAATGTGAGTTCAGGAACTCCAAATTCCAACTACGATAATTCTTAGATGCCTGTCAGAACATGTCAGCGAGAGTTAAACTTAAGCACTGAATCATTGTGAGTGTAGATGAATGATTCAGAGAACCTGCCTCACCTGCCAATAGTATATAAGCCACTTCTGATGGACTGATTACATCGACTCAAGGTTGAAGGCCTGATTACCTCAAACAACTTCTGTTCTTCACCATTCTCTTTTGCTTAGACTGATGAAGCCACTGTGTGGCGAAACGTTGCCTCATTAAAGATACCCAAGAGTTGCACATGTGTCTAATTTATCAACTTGTCGAATCTTTGAACTATTCATCTAAATTCCTGTCAGACACAGAAACATCTTGGGATCTTAATACAGGGATTTCGTCACTTTGCCTAACCTTTAGGCATCACCTACTTCCACATTTAGATTTGTCAAATGTGATACAGCCTACGACTGCTGCACCTCACCTGCTTACGGTATATAAGAACATTAGAAAGAAGGAACACTGCAGCAGGCCTACTGGCCCACGCGAGGCAGGTCCAAGCCTCCCACCGACTTAAGCCATGTAAAAGTGTACAACACAGTAAACAAAGGAATCAAGATGCAAGAGACACAGAATGTATCGTGCTAGATCAGCAGCCCATTCAAGTGTGCCAATGGAAGCTCCACAAGTGAACGACTTTGCTTCGCAGCTTTGGCGGGCTTGTCTGTGATTGGCCGATGAACCAAGGTACTCAAATAATGACGGGACCCCTATTCATCGTTAAATCCTTAGCACCCCAGGTTGGGAGGCAGCCTATATGGGAGTGTGACATACGTGGCATAAACTGTAACATACTCGTAGCATGCCACAATTCTCTTTCATAAACTTCTTCATAACTTGTTCTAGTTCATCAGTGGGTGCTTTCTCTTTACGTCCAGCTGAAGAGGGACTCAACGAGAAACGATGAGGCCCAGTTTTCTGTTGTAATTTAAGCTGCGATAAACTTGACAACACACAGTTACAATTAAAATTACTTTTTAATCCAATATTCTAACATAAATTACATTTTTTATATAATTAATTGCATTTATCTAAAATTACATATACAATTACTCCAAGGCTGATTTCCAGCCATTATGTCACTATCACCATTACCACTTTTACAATCATATAACACCACCTAAATGAGTACCTCGACCACAGTTGCCACCAACACTGTGACCAACGCCTCTACAACCACTACTCTCACACCCGTCATTACTTCCACTCTTACTACAATCTCACTAAAATCACTACCACCAGAACTACTACTTCCATCACAATGACGACCACCACCGCAACCATAGTCGTCACAACCAACAAGACCACAGACATCACCTCCACTACCACCAATCATTTCTGCCACAATTATATCCATCATCATCGCCACTAGCACCAAAACCACCACCATCACCCCCACCACCACTACCATAAACATCATCATCACTAACACTAACTCCACTGTCATCACCACCAACACCCTAAACAACAACTCCAAAACCACCACACGTGCCACAACCACCACTACCACCACCTACAGCCATCACGATAACCACCACCACCAACACCACAACAACTGTCAACAGCGACCATGAAAGCAAAAGTTTTATAATTTACTGCGGCGTCCATTCATTTCCTTGAGCGCCAGAATGTTTTTCCTGTGTTTCAGAGAAGAAAATAAAATCCGACTGAGGGTGTTTACCCACGTAAATCAAACTTGGAAATATTTTCACAGCCAGCAAGCCACATAATCATGATTTTTTTTTAAGGAAAACCTCCTTTACTTCTCAGAAACATGTCCTCAATTAAAAATATAAATGTTAAAAATAATCAAATTGGGGCCAAGAGGCTATGTCCCTTATAATACTATCAAAGCAGGAAATCCTACAAACATACATCTTATTGCGTTATAATATATATATATATATATATATATATATATATATATATATATATATATATATATATATATATATATATATATATATATATATAATAAGATCACAGTAAACAGTCGTGCCGAATATGTAAAACTGATAGTGAGGTGCAATTAGCAAGAACTCATTTAAAATTAAGTCCTTTCTGAAATTTTCTCTTATACGTTTAAAGATACATTTTTTTCATTAATGTTAATGTAAAAATTTATAATTTTGCACCAAAAGAATCTTAGAAAACTTACCTAACCTTATTATAACAAGAGCAATTTATTTTAGCCTAACCCAACTAAATATATTTTAGATTTGTTTACAATAATTTAATACTAAACAAACACAGTGAAATATATTTTTTTCGTTAGGTTCAGAATGATTTTGGCGAAATTATTGCATAAACAAATTTTCGCTTGTCCTATATGGCAAGATGAGCGTTGCTATTTAAGCCAAGATCGCAAGTTCTGCCTATTCGGCACGACATATATATATAAATATATATATATATATATATATATATATATATATATATATATATATATATATATATATATATATAAACACATTGGGCATTTCCTACCGAGACAGGGTGACTCCATCACCTATCGCTGTCTTACCAAAGTCGTGCCGACACTACCTTTCAAAAACTGCAATATATCTCTGCCCCTCCTTCAAGTCCGGCTAACCTGTCTCCGTGAATCAATTCATGGATGTTACCTTGCTCACACTTCAACAATACGTCAAGTAATAAAACACCACTTACCTCCACTCCTGTTTTGTTCCAACCTCTCTAAATATCAGAACCTCCTCAGCAACCCCTCCTCAAATAGGTGAATAATACTTTTAGTAACCCTTTTACTTCTGTCTAATCTCTAAGCTACGGATTCTTTGCATGATATTCACACAGCACGTTGTCCTCAGACACGCCATTTCTACTTCCTCCAGCGGCCTCCTTACTGCAGCATACACAATCGATGCTTTACGCCCATGCTTCATGGATAACATTTTTCGCCTTCATACCTAATTTGGCATGTTAATTTGCGAAGTATTTACACCAAGACTAGTCCTAGAGTTAAGGAATATGAGTTAGGAGAAGAAGCTGAAGGAATAGGTATATATATATATATATATATATATATATATATATATATATATATATATATATATATATATATATATATATATATATATATATATATATATATATATATATATATATATATATATATAATATATATATATATATATCTTATATATATATATATATATATATATATATATATATATATATATATATATATATATATATAATGTCGTGCCGAATATGCAAAACTGGTCTATTAGGAAGAACTCATTTAAAATTAAGTCCTTTCTGAAATTTTCTCTTATACGTTTAAAGATATATTTTTTTCATTAATCTTGATGTAAAAATTTATAATTTTGCACCAAAAGAATCTTAGAAAACTTACCTAACCTTATTATAACAAGAACAATTTATTTTAGCCTAACCCAACTAAATATATTTTAGATTTGTTTACTATAATTTAATACTAAACAAACACAGTGAAATATATTTTTTTCGTTAGGTTCAGAATGATTTTGGCGAAATTATTGCATACACCAATTTTCGCTTGTCCTATATGGCAAGATGAACGTTGCTATTTAAGCCAAGATCGCAAGTTCTGCCTATTCGGCACGACATATATATATATATATATATATATATATATATATATATATATATATATATATATATATATATATATATTTATATATATATATATATTTTATTTTTTTTTATTATCACACCGGCCGATTCCCACCAAGGCAGGGTGGCCCGAAAAAGAAAAACTTTCACCATCATTCACTCCATCACTGTCTTGCCAGAAGGGTGCTTTACACTACAGTTTTTAAACTGCAACATTAACACCCCTCCTTCAGAGTGCAGGCACTGTACTTCCCATCTCCAGGACTCAAGTCCGGCCTGCCGGTTTCCCTGAATCCCTTCATAAATGTTACTTTGCTCACACTCCAACAGCACGTCAAGTATTAAAAACCATTTGTCTCCATTCACTCCTATCAAACACGCTCACGCATGCCTGCTGGAAGTCCAAGCCCCTCGCACACAAAACCTCCTTTACCCCCTCCCTCCAACCCTTCCTAGGCCGACCCCTACCCCGCCTTCCTTCCACTACAGACTGATACACTCTTGAAGTCATTCTGTTTCGCTCCATTCTCTCTACATGTCCGAACCACCTCAACAACCCTTCCTCAGCCCTCTGGACAACAGTTTTGGTAATCCCGCACCTCCTCCTAACTTCCAAACTACGAATTCTCTGCATTATATTCACACCACACATTGCCCTCAGACATGACATCTCCACTGCCTCCAGCCTTCTCCTCGCTGCAACATTCATCACCCACGCTTCACACCCATATAAGAGCGTTGGTAAAACTATACTCTCATACATTCCCCTCTTTGCCTCCAAGGACAAAGTTCTTTGTTTCCACAGACTCCTAAGTGCACCACTCACTCTTTTTCCCTCATCAATTCTATGATTCACCTCATCTTTCATAGACCCATCCGCTGACACGTCCACTCCCAAATATCTGAATACGTTCACCTCCTCCATACTCTCTCCCTCCAATCTGATATTCAATCTTTCATCACCTAATCTTTTTGTTATCCTCATAACCTTACTCTTTCCTGTATTCACCTTTAATTTTCTTCTTTTGCACACCCTACCAAATTCATCCACCAATCTCTGCAACTTCTCTTCAGAATCTCCCAAGAGCACAGTGTCATCAGCAAAGAGCAGCTGTGACAACTCCCACTTTGTGTGTGATTCTTTATCTTTTAACTCCACGCCTCTTGCCAAGACCCTCGCATTTACTTCTCTTACAACCCCATCTATAAATATATTAAACAACCACGGTGACATCACACATCCTTGTCTAAGGCCTACTTTTACTGGGAAATAATTTCCCTCTTTCCTACATACTCTAACTTGAGCCTCACTATCCTCGTAAAAACTCTTCACTGCTTTCAGTAACCTACCTCCTACACCATACACTTGCAACATCTGCCACATTGCCCCCCTATCCACCCTGTCATACGCCTTTTCCAAATCCATAAATGCCACAAAGACCTCTTTAGCCTTATCTAAATACTGTTCACTTATATGTTTCACTGTAAACACCTGGTCCACACACCCCCTACCTTTCCTAAAGCCTCCTTGTTCATCTGCTATCCTATTCTCCGTCTTACTCTTAATTCTTTCAATTATAACTCTACCATACACTTTACCAGGTACACTCAACAGACTTATCCCCCTATAATTTTTGCACTCTCTTTTATCCCCTTTGCCTTTATACAAAGGAACTATGCATGCTCTCTGCCAATCCCTAGGTACCTTACCCTCTTCCATACATTTATTAAATAATTGCACCAACCACTCCAAAACTATATCCCCACCTGCTTTTAACATTTCTATCTTTATCCCATCAATCCCGGCTGCCTTACCCCCTTTCATTTTACCTACTGCCTCACGAACTTCCCCCACACTCACAACTGGCTCTTCCTCACTCCTACAAGATGTTATTCCTCCTTGCCCTATACACGAAATCACAGCTTCCCTATCTTCATCAACATTTAACAATTCCTCAAAATATTCCTTCCATCTTCCCAATACCTCTAACTCTCCATTTAATAACTCTCCTCTCCTATTTTTAACTGACAAATCCATTTGTTCTCTAGGCTTTCTTAACTTGTTAATCTCACTCCAAAACTTTTTCTTATTTTCAACAAAATTTGTTGATAACATCTCACCCACTCTCTCATTTGCTCTCTTTTTACATTGCTTCACCACTCTCTTAACTTCTCTCTTTTTCTCCATATACTCTTCCCTCCTTGCATCACTTCTATATATATATATATATATATATCTATATATATATATATATATATATATATATATATATATATATATATGTGTATATATATATATATATATATATATATATATATATATATGGCTTGCTACCCTTTTCTGTATTGGAATGTAAGTAAGACACTGGGTGTCTTACATACAGTAAATGGATGTTTTATCTAACGGGAAAGTGCAGAGAGTCAGAGGAAGAAATCCAACCCTGAAGAATGGAATAGTAATAACAGCCTGTGGCTTACCTAAGGATGTACAGGCAAGACCAAAATTGACATACATGGATAAACTACATTTCTTCCATCACTCTCCTCTTCATCCACCATTTCTCCATCGTTCACTTCATCCACTTCTTCCATCAGCATCTCATTTCATCCACTTCCCAATTACCCTGATCCTACGCCATCTCTCCTATCCTGACACATGCGTCATCTTCCATTTCCGCCCTTCGTTTTCATCATCTTTTCCCTAACTTCCATCGTTAACCCCTTATCCCATCCCATCTCCCCATTGATTCCTCTCCCATCACCTCTTTCTCTTCCATTTTCCCTTTTTGTTTATCCCTTCCTCATCCACCAACAATCACCTCTCTTCTCCTATCTCCTCTGTCCATCTTAATCATCATTCATCTCCCTTTTTCTCTAATATAACTCCAAGTTCCAAACCCTACCTTACCAACCTGTCTTCACAGTTTCCTCTAAAGATTGAAGGCTGCAGGAAGCTGCATAAATTATGACATGTGATACAACGAAAAAATTTATATACATGTCCTCGTTTTTATGCTTCAGTGCCACGCTGTTAAGGTGCATGGGGAGAATGGGAAGATTGGAGGGGAAGAGGGAGTAAAAAGAAGAGGGGAGAGGAGATACAAGGGGTAGGAGAGGGGAAAAGTGAAATCAGCGAAAGGCAGAGTGGGATCCTGGGACAGTTTACTTTTGCAAGTGTGTTTGATGGTATATCTGGTACCGCGGGTACATATAAATGTAAATTTAAAAAATCGAACACGATAATGATGAACGTAGTGGTGGTAGTGGTACTGAATGTTATTGCTGTAAGGGTGTTGATGGTGCTAGTGGTGGTGATAATTTTTGTGTACCGAAATGTGTCTCCTCGTATCCTCCAGCATCTTATTATGCTGGAGACACCACTCTGGTAGTCATCTCAAGTGTTTTAAAGATGACTTTTCTAATTTGCTTCACACCCATGTAAGAGCGTTGGTAAAACTATACTCTCATACATTCCCCTCTTTGCCTCCAAGGACAAAGTTCTTTGTCTCCACAGTTTCCTTCTTAAGTGCACCGTTCACCCTTTTCCCCTCATCATTTCAATGATTCACCTCATCTTTTATAGACCCATCTGCTGACACGTCCACTCCCAAATATTTGAATACATTCACCTCCTCCATACTCTCTCCCTCCAATCTGATATCCAATCTTTCATCACCTAATCTTTTTGTTATCCTCATAACCTCACTCTTTCCTGTATTCACTTTTAATTTTCTTCTTTTACATACCCTACCAAATTAATCCACCAACCTCTGAAACTTCTCTTCAGAATCTCCCAAGAGCACAGTGTCATCAGCAAAGAGCAACTGTGACAACTCCCACTTTATGTGTGATTCTTTATCTTTTAACTCCACGCCTCTTGCCAAGACCCTCGCATTTACTTCTCTTACAACCCCATCTATAAATATATTAAACAACCATAATGACATCACACATCCTTGTCTAAGACCTATTTTTACTGGAAAATAATCTCCCTCTTTCCTACATTCTCTAACTTGAGCCTCACTATCCTCGTAAAAACTCTTCACTGCTTTCAGTAACTTACCTCCTATACCATACACCTGCAACATCTGCCACATTGTCCCCCTATCCACCCTGTCATAAGCCTTTTCCAAATCTATAAATGCCACAAAAACCTCTCTAGCCTTATCTAAATACTGTTCACTTATATGTTTCACTGTAAACACCTGGTCCACACACTCCCTACCTTTCCTAAAGCCTCCTTGTTCAACTGCTATCCTATTCTCCGTCTTACTCTTAATTCTTTCAATAATAACTCTACCATACACTTTACCAGGTATACTCAACAGACTTATCCCCCTATAATTTTTGCACTCTCTTTTGTCCCCTTTGCCTTTATACAAAGTGTGGCATACAAAGAGTACGTAACCTTTATTCGGCGCATGTACACACCCTCATTTACAGGCTATCTCCCCCAACCAGCGAACCAGGTTGCTGAAAGTTGATGATGGGACCCCGTCGTTCAACTAGTGACCAGGTTCCAGCCAATAAGAAGATGGTTTTGGCAATCGCAGAGGTTATGTGGGTACCACTCTCCTGTCTGCCCTTGTCATTCCCATTCTAGAGCTGGTTGAAGCACGGTCTGCTCTCTTGTGGCTTCTATTTCTGCCTTGCTTACCGTGGAGTGCGCTAATACTTATCACTGTACATAGTGTACATATTGCTGTTCTAAATTGCTGAAGGATAATGTAAGTCTAAACTTTTTCTGCTGTGTTTATTTTGCTCCCTTTACGCCCAGGATAACAGGCCATATGGATTCCTGGGTTGTAATACAAAGGAACTATGCATGCTCTCTGAAAATCCCTAGGTACCTTACCCTCTTCCATACATTTATTAAATAATAGCACTAACCGCTCCAAAACTATATCCCCACATGCTTTTAACATTTCTGTCTTTATCCCATCAATCCCAGCTGCCTTACCCCCTTTCAATTTACCTACTGCCTCACGAAACACTCACAACTGGCTCTTACTCACTCCTACAAGATGTTATTCCTCCTTGCCCAATACACGAAATCACAGCTTCCTTACCTTCATCAACATTTAACAATTCCTCAAAATATTCCCTCCATCTTCGCAATACCTCTAACTCTCCATTTAATAACTCTCCTCTCCTATTTTTAACTGACAAATCCATTTGTTCTCTAGGCTTTCTTAACTTGTTAATCTCACGCCAAAACTTTTTCATATTTTCAACAAAATTTGTTGATAACATCTCATCCACTCTCTCATTTGCTCTCTTTTTACATTGCTTCACCACTCTCTTAACCTCTCTCTTTTTCTCCATATACTCTTCCCTCCTTGCATCACTTCTACTTTGTAAAAACTTCTCATATGCTAAATTTTTCTCCCTTATTACTCTCTTTACATTATCATTCCACCAATCGCTCCTCTTCCCTCCCGCACCCACTTTCCGCTAACCACAAACTTCTGCTGAACACTCTAACACTACATTTTTAAACCTACGTCATATATATATAAATATATATATATATATATATATATATATATATATATATATATATATATATATATATATATATATATATATATATATGTATATATATATGTATGTTGTTTTACTTTCTGTTGTATTTTTGTGAATGTTTGGCCAATGTATTTTGTCTTTAAATAAAACATACTTGAAATATAGGGGGTGGTAGGAGAAAATTCTCAAATAGCTTCAGGGAGAACCTTGAGTTTTCCCTGAAGCAAGTTTATTCTTTTCTCTGAGGATAGTTCTAGAGGTGGTACCTCCCTATAATATATATAAATAAATATATATATATATATATATGTATATATATATATATATATATATATATATATATATATATATATATATATATATATATTTATATATGTATATATATATATATATATATATATATATATATATATATATATATATATATATATATATATAAATGTTGTGCCTAATAGGTAAAACTGGTCAATTGGTAGGAGTTCATTTAAAATTAAGTCCATTCTAAAATTTTCTCTTATACCTTTAATCATATATTTTTTTCATTTATGTTAATGTAAAAACTAATAATTTTGTACCTAAAGTACCTTAGTAAACTTACCTTACCTTATTATAAGAAGCACAATTTAGTTTAGCCCAATTCAGTTAAATATATTTTAGATAAGTTTACAATAATTTAATAATGAACACAATGAAATATATATTTTTTCGTTAGGTACAGAATGATTTTCGCTTGCTTTATTCGGCAAAAAGTGCGTTGCTATTTATGCCAAGATCGCAATTTGTAGCTATTCGGCACTATATATATATATATATATATATATATATATATATATATATATCTATATATATATATATATATGTCGTGCCGAATATGTAAAACTGATCAATTAGCAAGAAGTCATTTAAAATTAAGTTCTTTCTGAAATTTTCTCTTATACGTTTAAAGATATATTTTTTTCATTAATGTTGATGTAAAAATTTATAATTTTGGACCAAAAGAATCTTAGAAAACTTACCTATCCTTACTATAACAAGAACAATTTATTTTAGCCTAATCCAACTAAATATATTTTAGATTTGTTTACAATAGTTTAATACTAAACAACCACAGTGAAATATATTTTTTCGTTAGGTTCTGAATGATTTTAGCGAAATTATTGCATACACAAATTTTCACTTGTCCTATATGGCAAGATGAGCGTTGCTATTTAAGCCAAGATCGCAAGTTCTGCCTATTCGGCACGGCATTATGTATATATATTATGTATATATATTACTCGGGTAGATAATTTCCAGTAGATCCTTCATGTGTTAGCTCAAATCACCGACCAGTATGTTTTAAATAAGTGACCCACTGATCAGAGCAGATCGACTGGTCCGGACCCTTGACTGGTCCGAACCCGGGACTGGTTTCAAACAGTTTCGTTGGACAATAAAGCAGACTGTAAACGGATTGGGTTGTAGGCGCCCTTATAAACACAAACATTAAAAATCAGGAACGTGACGGTAAGCTGTCCAATATACAAAAAGAGTTAGAAACAGAAATACAAATAGCTAGAGCTTCATTTAAGGTTATTAATATAATATTCAAGAGGTTGCTAGTAGAATTGCAGTAAATCAACCATTCAAATCATTATGAAGCTGTGTGTAGTCTGTGGTCAGTCAAACAAACGGGCTTCCACATGGATAAATTGTCATTTTTGTGGAAATTGGTGTCACACCCCTTGTGCAGATATCCCAGAACTAGCTACAAGCAGTATTAAAACAGAGAAGTGTTTCTGGGTATGCCCAAATGAGGAAAATCTGTGGACTAAAATCACAAGGGTATTAAAAGAGGACAACATCAAAGCTGCTTTCATAGAAAACCTGGAAGCTTTCTACAACAGATGGGAACATAAAAAGTCTGGGCTGAATGGTACTGCCCTTGATACTGGCCATGTAGTCACAAACTGTAAGGCTGGAGGTGATGTCCTGGGAGACAGTAATAGTAAAGCTGGAGGTGCTGTCCTGGGAGACAGTAATGGTGAAGCTGGAGGTGCTGTCCTGGGAGACAGAAATGGTGAAGCTGGAGATACTGTCCTGGGAGACAGTAATGGTGAAGCTGGAGATTTTGTCCAGGTAGTCGGGAATTATACGCAGGAAGGAATACATATAAATGACCTCATAGGGGACAGGAGCCATAGTAGGGAAACAAGTGTAGTCAAAGATAAGATAAAACCAATATTGCAAACTAGAAATACCGCAGGAAATAGCAAACAAGAGGACTCCAATAGCAATAGTGAGGATAAATTACCAAAAACAACTGGTGGGAGCTCCATTGTTGGTGCTAGGGAGGATAGAAGTAAGACAGGGAAACATGCACCAACAGGGAATACAGTCACAGAAACCCAAGGCAAGCGGAAACCAAGCCTGTGCACATACTATGCACTTGGTATCTGCTGGCATGGGAAATCTGGAAAAACAGATGGGACGTGCAACTATGACCACCCTAGAAAATGCCATGCCCATATGACAACAGGAAAATGCAAACTCCCTTCCTGTAAGCTTTTTCACCCTGAAATGTGTACCTCTTCAGTACAGGAAAGACTGTGCTATAACTTAAATTGCCAGGCATACCATCTAAAGGGGACAAAAAGATACAAAACATCCAGGCCATGGGAAAACCTGGGTAGCCACAGCCACTCAAGAGGGAGAGGTTTTTTAGTGCCAGGAAGGAAAAAAAACTGGCAGGAAATGGCAGAAATCGTACACCAAATCCAGTCATTCCTGGAGTGGAACCACAGTCGATGGCCTCCACTCCAAACCAACAGATACAGATACTAATGCCGGAAAAAAAATCCCCCCCCCCCCCAGTACCAACAATACCACCAGTCCGATAACATTCTTCTTTGCAAATATACAGGGTCTAAAGCCAGCAACAAACAACAAAATACCTTTCATCCGTGGACTGCTTGCAGAGGCAAAGGCAATGTTCGCGGCTTTCACTGAGACCCACATAAAGGATCACTTGGACAATGAAATATGGATCCCAGGTTACAACCTATACAGATGTGACAGAGTGAACAGGCAAAAGGGGGGGGTTGGCCTGTACATTGCAGAGTCACTTGTTTGCACAGAACTGCTTAATGCCTCAAATGACGTAGTGGAAGTTTTAGCAGTAAAGGTCGAGAACCAAAACCTAGTCATTGTGGTAGTCTACAAGCCTCCGGATGCAACATCCCAGCAATTCCAGGAACAGCTGTTAAAAATTGACCACTGTCTGGAAAATCTTCCAGCTCCTGCACCCAACATCTTGCTCCTGGGGGATTTCAACTTAAGGCACCTAAAATGGAGGAATATAGCAAATAATATTGTTGCAGTAATAACACCAGGAGGCAGCTCTGATGAAAACTCACACTCACACGAGCTTTTAAATCTCTGCACAAAATTCAATTTAAACCAGCAAATAATAGAGCCTACTAGACTGGAGAATACACTAGACCTCATATTCACTAACAATGATGATCTGATAAGAAATGTCACCATATCAAAAACAATATACTCAGATCACAACATAATTGAGGTTCAGACATGTATGCGAGGAGCCCCAGACCGACAAAATGAGACTAGTCACGAGGGAGCATTCACCAAATTCAACTTCAATAACAAAAACATAAAGTGGGACCAAGTAAACCAAGTCCTAACCGATATAAGCTGGGAAGATATACTAAGCAACACAGACCCAAACTTATGCCTAGAACAGATTAACTCGGTGGCACTCGATGTATGCACAAGGCTTATTCCTCTAAGAAAAAGGAGGAGTAGATGTAAAATAGAAAGAGACAGGCGCTCCCTTTACAGGCGACGGAAAAGAATAACAGAGCGGCTAAAAGAGGTCAATATATCTGAAATGCGCAGGGAGACACTGGTCAGAGAAATAGCAAGCATCGAACTTAAGCTAAAAGAATCTTTTAGGAGTCAGGAATCGCGGGAAGAACTAAAAGCTATAAATGAAATCGAAAGAAACCCAAAGTATTTCTTCTCCTATGCCAAATCAAAATCGAGAACAACGCCCAGTATTGGGCCCCTACTTAAACAAGATGGGTCCTACACAGATGACAGCAAGGAAATGAGTGAGCTACTCAAGTCCCAATATGACTCAGTTTTTAGCAAGCCGCTAACCAGACTGAGAGTCGAAGATCAAAATGAATTTTTTATGAGAGAGCCACAAAATTTGATTAACACAAGCCTATCCGATGTTATCCTGACGCCAAATGACTTCGAACAGGCGATAAATGACATGCCCATGCACTCTGCCCCAGGGCCAGACTCATGGAACTCTGTGTTCATCAAGAACTGCAAGAAGCCCCTATCACGAGCCTTTTCCATCCTATGGAGAGGGAGCATGGACACGGGGGTCGTCCCTCAGTTACTAAAAACAACAGACATAGCCCCACTCCACAAAGGGGGCAGTAAAGCAACAGCAAAGAACTACAGACCAATAGCACTAACATCCCATATCATAAAAATCTTTGAAAGGGTCCTAAGAAGCAAGATCACCACCCATCTAGAAACCCATCAGTTACACAACCCAGGGCAACATGGGTTTAGAACAGGTCGCTCCTGTCTGTCTCAACTACTGGATCACTACGACAAGGTCCTAAATGCACTAGAAGACAAAAAGAATGCAGATGTAATATATACAGACTTTGCAAAAGCCTTCGACAAGTGTGACCATGGCGTAATAGCGCACAAAATGCGCGCTAAAGGAATAACAGGAAAAGTCGGTCGATGGATCTATAATTTCCTCACTAACAGAACACAGAGAGTAGTCGTCAACAGAGTAAAGTCCGAGGCAGCTACGGTGAAAAGCTCTGTTCCACAAGGCACAGTACTAGCTCCCATCTTGTTCCTCATCCTCATATCCGACATAGACAAGGATGTCAGCCACAGCACCGTGTCTTCCTTTGCAGATGACACCCGAATCTGCATGACAGTGTCTTCCATTGCAGACACTGCAAGGCTCCAGGCGGACATCAACCAAATCTTTCAGTGGGCTGCAGAAAACAATATGAAGTTCAACGATGAGAAATTTCAATTACTCAGATATGGTAAACATGAGGAAATTAAATCTTCATCAGAGTACAAAACAAATTCTGGCCACAAAATAGAGCGAAACACCAACGTCAAAGACCTGGGAGTGATTATGTCGGAGGATCTCACCTTCAAGGACCATAACATTGTATCAATCACATCTGCTAGAAAAATGACAGGATGGATAATGAGAACCTTCAAAACTAGGGAGGCCAAGCCCATGATGACACTCTTCAGGTCACTTGTTCTATCTAGGCTGGAATATTGCTGCACTCTAACAGCACCTTTCAAGGCAGGTGAAATTGCCGACCTAGAAAATGTACAGAGAACTTTCACGGCGCGCATAACGGAGATAAAACACCTCAATTACTGGGAGCGCTTGAGGTTTCTAAACCTGTATTCCCTGGAACGCAGGAGGGAGAGATACATGATTATATACACCTGGAAAATCCTAGAGGGACTAGTACCGAACTTGCACACGAAAATCACTCACTACGAAAGCAAAAGACTTGGCAGACGATGCACCATCCCCCCAATGAAAAGCAGGGGTGTCACTAGCACGTTAAGAGACCATACAATAAGTGTCAGGGGCCCGAGACTGTTCAACTGCCTCCCAGCACACATAAGGGGGATTACCAACAGACCCCTGGCAGTCTTCAAGCTGGCACTGGACAAGCACCTAAAGTCAGTTCCTGATCAGCCGGGCTGTGGCTCGTACGTTGGTTTGCGTGCAGCCAGCAGCAACAGCCTGGTTGATCAGGCGCTGATCCACCAGGAGGCCTGGTCACAGACCGGGCCGCGGGGGTGTTGACCCCCGAAACTCTCTCCAGGTAAACTCCAGGTAATATATATATATATTATATATATATATATATATATATATATATATATATTGGAGAAAAACGTGATTTTTTCGTTATGGGCTCCTCAAAAACATTCTCCACTACCAGGGAAGCCAAGAGTTAGGCCAGGCTGTGGCGTACTATGGGAAAAGGGAAGCGAGGGAGCAGTTTGCCGCAGGTGACAGCTAGAATGGGGACACCACTGGGAGAGTTGAAATACCAAATGAAAAATTCGTCAGGTAAAATGCAATAGTGTTTGAACTAATATAAATACTTAAAGATTATTTCCTCTATAAAATATATAATTAAATTTAGCAATAAGAAATGCACAAACGAGAAAGTTCATGTTTTATGAAAATTACATCCACCACATTCGAATGTTTTATAGCCATGAGTGTGTTGAGCTTAGACAGCCAGCTGCAACTGGCATTCCAAGTGCTGTTCTCTCCACACTGAGACTCTACATAGTGTACATAAGATATGCATCATTAGATAATTATAACAGTATCTCAAGTGCTGGTGTTAACAATATCATGGTGATGATAAAATACCCAGTAAACAGTAAATGCATCTTCATGATGTTATATATACACTTATATATATACATGATCACTGTGTGGGCACACTAAATAATAATAATAATCATAATTATAATAGTAATAATATTAATAATAATTTTAATAAACAATTTCTCCAGTAAATGTATTTCAATTCACAATATTTCATGCATTATACTTCTTGATTTTGAAATTTTGCAAGAAAACATCCGTTGCAAAATCGGCCAGCTGGATTTCAACATAGAGTAACGAAGAGGCAAGACAATAGGAGGCTCTGGCAGTGTCTGGATCAATTTTGAAGCATATGACGCCTTCAGCATCAAGTGCATTTCGATAAAATCCTGAAGCTATTCAGTCTGGTGAATCTTATGAAGACCAAGGAGACGCCAGGAAAAGTCCGCACCAGCAGGAGAAAGACTGATGAAGAAACGAATACATTTTCATTTCAATCTGATACCTCCTCTTGGCCACTCCCAGTTCCAAATGACTTGAGAGTTGATCTTATTGAGAGGGAAAGCGAATCCTACGAAAACTGAGGAGGACCTTCCAGTGGAGTTCGAAGACAAGGAGAGAAATCCATCGGGAATGGTCGACAGCTGACCATTGCATTCTACTATAAGGCTTCGCTAAATGACGAGTATGTTTAGAGAACATAAATGGTTTAAGCTCAGTCAAACGTTTTCTCGCTGCAGAATGTTTTCTCTTGAGAAAGGAGTTGCGACATGTAGATTAGCTACTGGATTGCAAGCACGGTGGAACCCAAACCCAAAGGTGTCTTATTATGAGGTTTCCTAGTAGCGTCTGTCATGCCTGGGAAAATGGACGTCCTTGGGAGTATGGTTGGAACTTGTCTTTGTCATAAAGAGTAGATGTCATCAACAAAGGAAACTATGAGCTGCTGTGCATTAGGATTAATCATCCTAATCCATTTGATAGGAGAGTAGCATATCATCACCAAAGAGAAAATAGAGGCTGATGTAAAGACAGAAAAGCATTTAATTTTTTAGACAGCACTTCTGATGGATTCCCACCTTGATGATATATGTGAAGCTATTAGATACGTCCATAATGAATGTGACAAACTTGAAGCCTCTTCCCTGTTGCTGGAAAGGCCACTGCTCATATCCCTGTCGTGGTCAGGGATATGACAACGCTGAAACTATATCTGGGATTTAAAATGGTGTTCAATCAAAGCTCAGAGAAATTAATCCAAAGTCTTTGTTTATGCCTTATCTGGAGGTACTGCATGAGTGACTTTTTTTTGGAACCTTAGGGAGAGTCTATTCATTCTTTACAGTCTCAACTCATCGATGGAAAATGCTGAAGGATAATGAAGGAATAAGTCAATATGAAGTGCTAATATGAACCCAATTAAGGAAAAGTTTGTAAAGATGGCCTCATCCTTTCAGGTACTGAGTAATCCCCAGAAAAATGTGGACACAGGTATTAATAGCTCAGATTTTGCTATCTGCTGTATGTGATTTCTCTTTTCTGAATTATCTTTCTGGTGCGAAGTCATGCAAGAAATCTCATCTTCCTGAAGATCAGCGCAGTGAAACTGTGCAACTGAAGAGTGTGAAGAAATGAACACTTTTATTGAGTGAAAAAGCAAAGCTCTGAAAGAAGGATGCCAGGAAAGACAGTAAAGGATGCTGTCTGGCACTGCAGGAGGAAGTAAAAAACGGCTGCTTGAATGTCTTGACGACTTCATCAAGAATAAGTGATTCTTTCTGAAGTACTAGTTCAAATTTAGCCAATACTCTATGTTATACAGCTAAACACTTTGGCAGGTTAAACAAAAGAAGATATTCGTAAGCAAATTTCAAATTTTATTCAGATATTCCATGAATTCAATGATAACATAAGAACACAGCAGAAGGCCTATTGGCCCATACAAGGCAGGTCCTTATCAAAACGACCTCTACCCAAAGCAACCCAAAAATTAACTCCCGTACCCAATGACAACAATCAAACCCAGCCCCTCCCACTCATATATTTGTCCAATCTCTTCTTAAAGCTACCCAAGGTCCTAGCGTCTATCACCCTACTGAGAAGATTGTTTCACGCATCCGTAACTCTGTTAGAAAAACAGTACTTACCTATGTCCTTTCTAAATCTAAATTTATCCAACTTAAATCCATTATTTCTGGTTCTTACCTGGTTCGACACCCTCAGTACTTTATTAATATCTCCTTTGTTTATGCCTGTCATCCACTTATACACTTTAATGATATCTCCTCCTCATTCTACGCCTCTCCAGAGAGTGGAGATTTAAGGCTATCTTCATACGGGAGGTTCCTTACACAGTAAATCATTTTAGTCATTCTTCTCTGTATATTCTCTGAGTCTATATCCATCCTGATGAGTCTATATGATGAAGATATTAGTGCGGACATCGGACTACTTCGGAGGCTTCTGGAAGGCTGCCACAATCAGTGTTGAAGAGGCATTGAAACAGACAGCATTGCAGCTTCTGGAGTTTATTGTGAAATCTGAATTCTGTGAATCTCTGCCAGGCTTGTCAAGGTTTGAGAATCTCTTGACTGTACTCTTTTTGTCTTTTTCTTCATGCGAGAGAAGTCTTTCTAAATTGAAATTGCTAAAAAATATATATCTTACATTCAACCTTGAGAAGATATGATTGAAGTATCTGACGTTACTTTTAATTTAACACGAATATGCAAAGATGGGTTTTGATATGATCATTGATTAATTTGCAGAAAATAAGTTTCGATTTCTGAAGATAAGGCTCGAAAACAGAAGCTTTAAATCCTCTCTATTTACCTTTGAAGACTAGGCTGAATGTTGAAATTACATATCTTTTTTTTTTTTTAATAAAATAAAATGCAGCATTATCTATTCACTAAAGTTTTAACGATCTACATTTTTTTCTTATTTTCAGTTTGCTTACGACAGTAATATTTAAAAATCAACTAGCAAACATATTACGTTTTTCTGTCTAAATTTGCTGAAGACGGTGAAAAGTTTTTACGAGGATAATGAGGCTCAGGTTCGAGTAGTGGTTCTTAACCTTGTTAGAGGTACTGAGCCCCGCAAGTTTCACCCGTGTATTCACCGCACCCTTCGTAATTGGATAAATGAAATAGGATTTCAATCGGAACTGCAAATCAATGTGACTTTTGTTGTTGCCTTTCAGAGACAAGTTCAGAAATGCTCGGCATCACCTTGCCAAGTGTCACCCTCATATCATTTTCGCAACAAAGTCTGCTCCTTTTCTTCGTTTTGATGTCTACCATCCTCGAAAAGGATTGTTCGCAAAGATACGTTCTAACAAATGGCGTGAGTATCTGAAGGACTTTCTTAGCAATAAGAGGGAACGCTACGATTTGGTGACACCAAAACGTTGAGAGCGCTGTTCTGAAGAGTTGCTTTTGATCCTGGCTCTGCTGAAGTTCAATGATTTCGTCGGGGTATTCATCATTGACATCTGTTGTCGCAACATTGAACGTGAACGGCTGTCTCACCCATACTGGATATGACTCTCTGGTGGGGAAGTATCCGTCGAGAGACTGCGAGCTCATCTAAGTGCATGGAAATTGCTTGCTTTAGTTCCCCGGGTACAGATTTGTCTCCGATTCCAGACACATCTTCCATATTACTTACACAGTCGTCCAGCAGGGAAAAGCTTGCGAAGTTATCATTCTCTGTTCGTCGTTTCCATAACGGTAGCTTTTTTGAAAGGCCTTCAGGTTTTCTTCCGCTTCGATGCTGTAGGCTCCCTGCATCTGTCTACTGAGATGACTGAGAGCATCGAAGATATCGGCCATGTACGCCAAAATGAGAATGAACAAACAGGGCTTATTCCACACGCAAGGCAAAAACACGATTCAGCACGTTTCCCGGGATAACCACCGAACGTTAGAATATTACAGAAGTACGTCAAATTCAGAGCCCAATTCATTACACAGCTCTTTGAAGATGCGATGTTTCATAGCACTATTTCGCACGTTGAAGCATTCCACTACAATTTTAATTACTTCTTCCAGTTTCGGAGGCAAAGTTTTTGTTGCCAACGCATACCTTCGCACCCTTCGTAATTGGATAAATGAAATAGGATTTCAATCGGAACTGCAAATCAATGTGACTTTTGTTGTTGCCTTTCAGAGACAAGTTCAGAAATGCTCGGCATCACCTTGCCAAGTGTCACCCTCGTATCATTTTCGTAACAAAGTCTACTCCTTTTCTTCAAAGAGCTGTGTAATGAATTGGGCTCTGAATTTGACGTACTTCTGTAATATTCTAACGTTCGGTGGTTATCCCGGGAAACGTGCTGAATCGTGTTTTTGCCTTGCGTGTGGAATAAGCCCTGTTTGTTCATTCTCATGCAGCACACAGTGCGTAACAATGACTTGAGGTACATTGACTTTCACCAGCGATAGTAAGCAGTAGTAACTTTATTGTGTATTAATATTGGTAGAAAGGAAACAAATGCAACTAATGTGGCATTTTATTGTGGCAACGCTTCGCTCTCCAGGAGCTTTATCAAGACCTAACGGCTTGATAAGCTCCTGGAGAGCGAAACGTTGCAACAATAAAATGTCACATTAGTTGCATTTGTGCCCTTTTACTTAAGTTTATTGTGTATAGATGTAAATTTAAAAGTACTGATGTAGTTAAAATCTTGAGCACAAGCCTCATAAGCTGATGTAACTTAATTAGAATTTGGTTTTTGTCGATTTTCGGCTGTGTGAATGCCAATTTGCAAGCATTATTGAAGAAATTGTAAAAATATTAGTTTTGTGAATGTAACCCGTAATTTTTCATCTTATTGATTTGTGGAAAATTTTAAATAGAAAGAAACTTTGAAAAGAAATCTGAGAAATGTTGCTACGTCTCGACTCTATGACGTACTAATTTACCGGGTTTAACGAACTCTATAATATACTATTTTCGGTGCATTCAGTCTGCTTTTCTTCCTGGTTAGTTTTCGTCTATAGCTTGAAAAACTAGTTTAAAATTATCATGACTGGCGTAATGTAACTAGGGCACGTTTTAGACACCTTTTTTTTTCTTTCCTTCCATGCATGATCAATGGTCTATAGCCCATTCCCAAAATTTTGTTTCTGTGCATAAGCTTAAGAAAACCTCTTCTAATCGGTATCAAACATGATGAAGATTGAGACACTTATGCAGCATAAAGATTCCCATATGCTGCATAAGTGTCTCAATCTTCAACTTGTCGGTTTTTCAAACCATTCATCACAAAGGTATCAAACATACATCAGTGGTGAATCATAGAAGAGGGTTCGAAATGTTACTAGTGTTTGAAGGTGCCAATTTGCTTATTTAATTTCTGTAATGATTTTGTCTTACCTCCTGTGAAATGGCTTGGCTAGGCTTCTCTGTTGTCTTTTTCAGTGCAGATTTGCTAATAAACTGACAGCTTCCCACCATCAATAAGGGGCATTACCATTAGACCCCTGGTTGTCTCCAAGAAGGGGCTGGACAGATACCTAAAGTCGGTGCCGGATCAGCCGGGCTGTGGTTAGTATGTTGGACTGCGTGCGGCCAGCAGTAACAGCCTCGTTGATAAGGCCCTGATCCACCGGGAGGCCTGGTCATGGACCAGGCCGCGGGGGCGTTGATCACCGGAATACCCTCCAGGTAGACTCCAGGTAGGTATTAAATAACTTGTATTCATTGCTTTCCATTATATAACTGGAAAATGCTTCATCTGGTCGCCTTCAAATATTTAGCATTAGAATGTTCAACTAAGAGGGATATTTATTGCTTCAGTGTCCTTCGAAAACTATAATTTCACAATTTTATTATTACAAGTTTGAAAATATTATTCTTACATTTCTGGACCAGTCAGAAATTCGATTATCAAACTGAAAAAATAACAGACCTTTAAACATCAAATTTCCTTACCATATAAACATTTACATAATTCCATTTAGCTGCCCAGATTTTATTTTTATACTGAACCCAAAATAAATATTAAATGCTAAGCTGAATTTACAAAAAATTATTATTTTTTTATAAGGCTTTATTCCTTATGTCTTTACGCAGGAAAAGAACTCTTAGGAATTTCAGTAACATCAGTCCATCTGTTTTTATGAAGTAAACGGGAGAGCAAACTTCGATAAAAGAAAAATACATATATTTTTTTTAACAATATCACTGATCAGTGTGAGTTCAATACAACTCGAGGGAAATCTTTCACGTAGCATCGTCATACCACGCTACCTGGAGATTCTTCTGTGAAAACTTGCATTTTTGGTCACAGTGGTGCCTATACTAACCTTCCTATGGTGTATAAATATACCGAGTTGGGTGAATTTTTATTGTGGCTAGCTGGCCCAGTGGCTAACGCGTCGGTCTGGAGTTTTTTGATACTCAGATCGCGGGTTCTAACCCCGCCCGTGGTATGGTTTGCTTGGGAACATTCGTTTTCGCAGACATACATATACACTAGTTATAAATGATAGCAATCCTCAGGTTATGTTTCAACGTAATATAGCCTTTGTGAGGCCTGGGCTTAATGAAGGCAGACCGACAATGTGCCTAGTCCCGGAGCCCAGGTTGGCTGGCTTTGCCTCTGAGTTACTTATCTCCAGATGGATTAAAACGACACATGAACATACACTGCGATGTGTTTATTGACTGAAATACATCAGTGTAAGGCGGAACTCGGAAGGGCGTGAAACAGGAAGGGATGGAGTTCAAGAAGAAGGAAGGGAGGATGGAGATGAGTCAGAAATTACAAGAAGGAGAGCGGGAAAGTTTAAGGGGAGAAAGGTGGGAGAGGAGAAAAAAGGAAGGTAGGCACATAGGAGGGAAAGCTTGGAGTTTGGAGGGAAGGTGAGCTGGAAGTTGTGAATGAAGGAGATCGAGTTGAATGTTGAGAGGAAGAGAAGTTAACAGGGAAGGACACAACTGAGAGGAAGGCAGATAAGGAGGGTAGGATGATGAAAGGCAGTGAGTGGGACAATGCAAAGGAGACATGAAAGGGTGGGAAATTAAAATTGGGAGGATGGCAGGGAGGATTGGAAGTTGAAAAGGATGGAGTTTGGGAGGAAGGGAAGTCACGAGGGTGGCAAGTTATTAGAAGTTGGGAGGAAGATATGGAAGGGAGGAAATTGGAAGAGAGCGTTGAAAGCATAGAGCGAGGTAGGGAAGGTGGGAAATTGGGATGGAGATAGTGAGGGGTGGGAAATTGAGAGGAAGGTAGTAAGAGTGGGAAGCAATGAGGGTAGGTGAATATTTTGAAGGTAAAGAGGAAGGGTGGTTGGAGGGAAGGAGAGAAGGAAGGACGGAGGGAGGGAGAGAGATAGTAATTGGATATAGCTAATATTTTTTAATCAGTTCCTCTTTGGGAGAGTTCTTTGAACGAGTTTGAACACTCGTTATCGACACTTCCTTTCGATATCGCCCTTAGTGTTGGAATGAGCACTTCATAATTGGTTCTCTGACTGTCGTTTGATCATCATTACTCTGAGGCGTTTTCAAGGTTCCATGAACAATATTGCATGACAAATCAACTTCCACGGGCGACATGGTACTTTGCAGTGCAGCATGGAGGGTTACTTTCCTTAAGGGTACCCTTGATCAACTTGGTACTCTGTTTACTGTGTATCTCATGAGCACTCTTTCTACGTAGTGGTCAGTTATTGATGCACATGGTAAAATGCGTCATCAACGAGTTTCCTTGGAGAGTGATCTGCTGGCTCCCGGGACTGACTCGGCATTATTACAAGGAGTGCAAACAATTAGTTCTGACACCGGCAATTAAGCATTAACTAAACCATCACGGATATGTGAGTAACTAATATTTGAGTCATGTAAAATAACTCATAACTCATCAATTGTACATTGCCATAAACGTTTGGTACAGCTGTTCCTGGTCAGCAGCTGTTGAAACAATTTTGCCTCCTTAACAACTGCTGGAACACTAATACTACCAGAGAAGTTATTGGGACAACTGCACTTCGTCAGCAGCTGTTGGGACAATCGTACTTCCTTAGCAGCTGTTGGGACAACTGTTCCTTGTCAACAGCTGTTTGGAAAACTGTACCTCGTCAGCATCTGCTCGAACAATTGTACCACATCAGAAGGCTGGGACAACTGTACCACGTCAACAACTGCTTAAAAAAAATGTATCTTCTCAGCAGCCTCTACAACAACTGAGCTTCGTCAGCAGCTGCTGAGGGAGAGCTACAAAGACACACAAGAAAATCCCGTAGTCAGGTTTAGAAGTCAGGCCGGACGAGTGATACTTTATTCTGTTGTGTCCGATGCGATCTGCCCTGACTCCAACGAGACGTATAATGCCCGAAGTGATAGATGTTTTAATTTCCAGGACTTCATAAAATGCATTCGAAGGTAGTCTGGTGTCCAGGGAAGAGGACAAGATGTAAGAGAAACGAGGTTCATATTTCTGGAGGTGACAATACAAGATGTATGTAGGCCCTTGTGAGCCGAAAAAGTCGTTGTAGTCATAGCCGGTTCGGTGTGATAGCCAACTGGAACCAGTCAGGTGTGGTGGTTCCTTTCCGCGAGAAGATATATATTTTATAGTTCACGACGACATGTCTCGGAGGACGTGCCCAGAACTGTCAAGCATCCAAGGGACTTGTAGCGACATAAAAGCAATTCCGCCTTTCCGTGTTTCCTGGCATCAATCTTCAGAGAGATCTTTCAAGCTAACAGAAGTATAGATGTTGATATTTGTCAAACATTTGTCAAAAATATTTCGAAGAGTTATAGTTCATTATTTTTTATTTAGTTTATTGATATTTAAATGTCCTAATTCAGCATCAGTTAAGATATTTCTAAGTAGTAATTTTAAGACATTTATTACATGCTACTATAATTTAATTATTTCACTAATAAGTATTATTCTATGTTACAATTTCTAATTTTTTTTTTGCTAATAAAATTTTTTGTTAGTTGGTCTGGAAGCTTAATAAGAAATTAGAGGATACTATGTTGAGAGTAAGAACAGAAACGATGTTATCTTAGTGATGATTATGATGATTGTTATGAAGATGATGTACTTTCGTATGATGAGACAACTGTGCGTATGACACCTCTGTTTTTTTCCCTGAATTTCTTGTACACAGAGTGTATATTGAGAACTTAGTCTTTTATCATTACATATGGTATCCGGTAATTATATTTTCTACTTATGGCGTCGATTTGGTCCGACTTAAACCATTAACTAGTCACACAGAAGCGCGAAGGGAAGGACCCAGAAAATTTATAAGGAGGGGGGAGGCTTTGGACGGAAGTAGTGTAACGAGAGGAGGGAATAGTATAAAATGGTAGTAGCAGTGGTGATAGTAGTAGTAGCAACAGTAGTAGTTGTAGTAGTAATGGAAGTAGAAAAATTAGTGCAACAGTGATAGCTGGATAACTGTGGCAATAAAAAGGTAGATAGCGAGAAGAGAGCCGAAGAGATATTAATAGTGATAATAGTGGAGAAAGTCTAAGAACAAGAGTAAAGAGGAGCACTGTAGGGAAGCTCATGGTCCACGAAGGTAGGAGCAAATACTGGTGGGACGTAACCCGCCTAGCCAGAAGACAGGAAAGTAAAGAAAATATAGGAAAGGAGAAGTCAGGAGAGGAAGAAATGAAAATCAGGTTAAAAAAAGGGAAGGCATCTACACAAACAAGCCAGGACTAAGATACATATTAGGAATATTGTGTATAAGGGATACTTCAACAAGACGGCATCTGTAAACGCTAGAAGACCAGTTAACAGGATGTCCATCATCTCTAACATGACAGAAAAGGCACTGTTAATGGGCTACGCTAACACTTCTTTTGAGTTAGAGAATGATTGAAAGTTAAAAGTATGATATTATTACTTGTTTATTATGTTAAACCTAATTAAATGAATAAAAGCTAAGTGGTTATAGAATACAAACTATAGACAACCTCTCCTGTATCAACACCCCACATGGTTGTGCTGCAAGAACTGTTGACTGAAAACTGAACAAGTACCTGTAAACAGCACCTGCTCAGGGGGGCTATGGTTAATAAGTTAGAAGTGCGTGCGGACAACAACAACAGCCATGTCTATCAGGCTGGGGTGCATCAGACGGCCTCGTTTGGGACCGGCCGCAAGGACGTTGGTCCCAGGAAACATCTTTTAAGAAATCGTTAAGCACCTTGGTCATTATTTACCACAATAAGTTGAAGATTGAGACACTTATGCAGCATATGGGAATCTTTATTCAGGAAACGTTTCGCCACACAGTGGCTTCATCAGTCCAATACAAAGAGGAAGGCGTAAGGAGAGGAGGAGTATGAGGTAATCAGTCCCTCAGCCTGGAGTCGATTTGTTCAGTCCATCAATCTTGTAGAATTGATTGATTGATGGACTGAACACATCGACTCCAGGCTGAGGGACTGATTACCTCATACTCCTCCTCTCCTTACGCCTTCCTCTTTGTATTGGACTGATGAAGCCACTGTGTGGCGAAACGTTTCCTGAATAAAGATTCCCATATGCTGCATAAGTGTCTCAATCTTCAACTTGTCGGTTTTTCAAACCATTCATCACCACAATAAGTAAATGATTACAGCACACGCACTGTGAAGAACATAGTATTAACACAAGAACGTGGTTATTGTGGACACACTGAGAACAATAATGGAACTCTCTTATTTATTTACATTTATTTATTTTCTCTCTTGTTTATTTTTCGACAGCCTCCTTCATTTACATATATAAGCCTCTTCATTTACACATTTAATTACGAATTCAAAATATATTTATTCTCTCTCAATACAACTGGTTCCAACACCGCCACTCAGTGTCAGATTTTAATTAATTCCGGATGATCAAACATCAATTTCCCGTGATTTACATGATTTAGTGAAATGACAAATTTAATACAATCACATTTGCATGTCATCGATTATTCAACAAAATATTGTATTTCCAGGGTGATAGCATTTTTGTGAAGCAGCCGACTGTTGAGATAGTTACAGGCAGCATTTATATTCACCTAACTGTTAAGATACTTCTCAGGTAGTATTCCGATTAAAAAGTGATAATACACAGATAACATTCTGATTCGAAAGACTGTTTATACTGTTATTTACCTTATAGTTTCAGCAACCTCTTACAAGACAACGCATCTCATGTACTTGGCTCAGAAGCTCGATTTTTAAAATGTAATACTCATGAGAAACACGCACAATACCACTAGCATCAATAATCAGCGTACATTCCGGGAGAGTTTTGATATAGAGCTATAATACTGGGGTGTAATACAATCCCAGACAGGCGATGTTAACACTGGAAGACAAGCCACGCGGAAAACATCCCCTCAGTCTGCTAATAATAAGTCTGGCTGGAAAACTGGGCTTGTGAAATTTAATCAAACCGTACATGTAAGGATGTGTCGCAGATCTCGCTGATAAATGTTTAATTAAATCCTCATTACCTCTCAGTAAGGTTGTATGTTGTTTATTAAATTAACTATTAACCTGGTCCAGTGGGTTCATATTAAGGGGTACGTAAGTATCCCTGTCTTCTAATGATGTGTTCATTGACTCACGAAATCGTAATGACACGGTCTGGAGTTTTGAGACTCTGACCGCGGGTTCAATCCCGCCCGTGGTATGGTTAATGTGTTTATTTTTCCCCTATAATAACTATCACATTTCCTTTGTCAGCTTTCGTAAGGTGAAGTCTAGGGTCTTTATTTCATGGTACGACTTAATAAATCTTTGAGGACAATTGGGTTCCACAGGCTGAGCAAAGCTCCATATATCATGCCTTTGCATATGTTGAACATTTCAGGAAATATGTCCCCTTGTTTTTCGAGGCTAGACTGTTGGAAGATATCCTGCCATGTAGAGCTAAATGGTTCAGAAGGGCAGGATGGTTGAAGGTGTGGCAAAAATGGGGGGTTGGTTAAGGATGTGGCAGGAAGGAGGGGATGGTTGAGGGTGTGGCAGGAGGTTACCTGGAGGTTACCTGGAGGTAATTCCCGGGATCAACGCCCCCGCGGCCCGGTCCATGACCAGGCCTCCCGGTGGATCAGGGCCTGATCAACCAGGCTGTTACTGCTGGCCGCACGCAGTCCAACGTACGAGCCACAGCCCGGATGATCCGGCACTGACTTTTGGTATCTGTCCAGCTCTCTCTTGAAGGCAGCCAGGGATTTATCGGTAATTCCCCTAATGCTTGATGGGAGGCTGTTGAACAGTCTTGGGCCCCGGACACTTATGGTGTTTTCTCTTAGTGTACCAATGGCGCCCCTACTTTTAATTGAGGGCATTTTTCATCGCCTGCCCAGTCTTTTACTTTCGTAGGGAGTGATTTGTGTGTGCAGATTCGGGACCAATCCTTCCAGGATTTTCCAAGTGTAGATTATGATATATCTCTCTCTACTGCGTTCCAACGAGTACAAGTCAAGGTCTTCCAAGCGTTCCCAGTAGTTAAGGTGCTTGGCAGAACTTATACGTGCAGTAAAGGATCTCTGTACACTCTCTAGATCTGTAATTTCACCTGCTTTGAATGGAGATGTTAATGTACAGCAGTATTCCAGCCTAGAGAGAACAAGTGATTTGAAAAGGATCATCACTGGCTTGACATCTCTCGTGGAAGAGGGGGCTGGTTGACGGTGTGACAGGAACGGGGGGTTGTTGGTTGAGGGTGTGACAGAAAGAGGGGTTTGGTTGATGGTATAGCAGGAAGGAGGGGTAGTTGAGGGTGTGGCAGGAAGGGGGGATTGGTTGATGGTGTGGCAGAACGACGGGGTTGGGTGAGGGTGTGGCAGAAAGTTGGGGATGGTTGAGGGTGTGGCAGGAAGGGGGGCTTGAGGGTGTGGCGGGAAGGGGGCGTTGAGGGTGTGGCAGGAAGGGGGCGTTGAGGGTGTGGCAGGAAGAATAAGGTTGTAAGGTTGATTTAGGGTGTGGCAGGAAGGGCGGGTTGGTTGAGGGTGGCACGAAGGGCGGGTTGGTTGAGGGTGTGACAGAAAGAGGGGATTGGTTGAGGGTGTGGCATGAAGGTGGGGATTGGTTGAGGGTGGAAGGAAAGGGGGGTTGGTTGAGAATGTGGCAGGAAGATAGGGGTTGGTTGAGGGTGTGGCAGAAAAGGGGTTTGGTTGAGGGTGTGGCAGGAAAAGGGGTTTGGTTGAGCGTGTGGCAGGAAGGGGAGGTTAGCTGAGGGTGTAGCAGGAAGGGGGAGTGTTGGTTGAGGGTGTCACAGGGAGAGGGGGGGTGGTTGTGGGTGTAGCAGGAAGGGGGGATTGGTTGAAGGTGGCACGAAGAGGGGTAGGTTTAGGGTGGCAGGAAGGTGGGTTGGTTGTTTGAGGGGAGCAGGAAGGGGGGTTGGTTGGTTTAGGATGGCAGAAAGGGGGGGTTGGTTGGTTTAGGATGGCAGGAAGGGGGGTTGGTTTAGGGTAGCACGAAGGGCGGGTTGGTTGAGGGTGGCAGGAAGAGGGGTTTGTTGGTTGAGGGTGGCAGAAAGGGTTGGTTGGTTGATGGTGGCATTAAGGGGGGGATTGGTTTATGGTTGCAGGAAGGGGTGGTTGGTAGAGGGTGTGGCAAGAAGGGGTGGTTGGTAGAGGGTGTGGCAAGAAGGGGTGGTTGGTAGAGGGTGTGGCAAGAAGGGGTGGTTGGTAGAGGGTGTGGCAAGAAGGGGTGGTTGGTAGAGGGTGTGGCAAGAAGGGGTGGTTGGTAGAGGGTGTGGCAAGAAGGGGTGGTTGGTAGAGGGTGTGGCAAGAAGGGGTGGTTGGTAGAGGGTGTGGCAAGAGGGGGTGGTTGGTAAAGGGTGTGGCAAGAAGGGGTGGTTGGTAGAGGGTGTGGCAAGAAGGGGTGGTTGGTAGAGGGTGTGGCAAGAAGGGGTGGTTGGTAGAGGGTGTGGAAGGGGTGGTTGGTAGAGGGTGTGGCAAGAAGGGGTGGTTGGTAGAGGGTGTGGCAAGAAGGGGTGGTTGGTAGAGGGTGTGGCAAGAAGGGGTGGTTGGTAGAGGGTGTGGCAAGAAGGGGTGGTTGGTAGAGGGTGTGGCAAGAAGGGGTGGTTGGTTGAGAGGGTGTGGCAAGGAAGGGGTGGTTGGTAGAGGGTGTGGCAAGAAGGGGTGGTTGGTAGAGGGTGTGGCAAGAAGGGGTGGTGGTAGGTTGGCAAGAAGGGGTGGTTGAGAGGGTGTGCAAGAAGGGGTAGTTGGTAGAGGGTGTGGCAAGAAGGGGTAGTTGGTAGAGGGTGTGGCAAGAAGGGGTGGTTGGTAGAGGGTGTGGCAAGAAGGGGTGGTTGGTTGAAGGGTGTGGCAAGAAGGGGTGGTTGGTAGAGGGTGTGGCAAGAAGGGGTGGTTGGTAGAGGGTGTGGCAAGAAGGGGTGGTTGATAGAGGGTGTGACAAGAAGGGGTGGTTGGTAGAGGGTGTGGCAAGAAGGGGTGGTTGGTAGAGGGTGTGGCAAGAAAGGGTGGTTGGTAGAGGGTGTAGCAAGAAGGGGTAGTTGGTAGAGGGTGTGGCAAGAAGGGGTAGTTGGTAGAGGGTGTGGCAAGAAGGGGTGGTTGGTAGAGGGTGTGGCAAGAAGGGGTGGTTGATAGAGGGTGTGACAAGAAGGGGTGGTTGGTAGAGGGTGTGGCAAGAAGGGGTGGTTGGTAGAGGGTGTGGCAAGAAGGGGTGGTTGGTAGAGGGTGTGGCAAGAAGGGGTGGTTGGTAGAGGGTGTGGCAAGAAGGGGTGGTTGGTAGAGGGTGTGGCAAGAAGGGGTGGTTGGTAGAGGGTGTGGCAAGAAGGGGTGGTTGGTAGAGGGTGTGGCAAGAAGGGGTGGTTGGTAGAGGGTGTGGCAAGAAGGGGTGGTTGGTAGAGGGTGTGGCAGGAAGGGGTGAATGGTAGAGGGTGTGGCAAGAAGGGGTGGTTGGTAGAGGGTGTGGCAAGAAGGGGTGGTTGGTAGAGGGTGTGGCAGGAAGGGGTGGTTGGTAGAGGGTGTGGCAAGAAGGGGTGGTTGGTAGAGGGTGTGGCAAGAAGGGGTGGTTGGTAGAGGGTGTGGCAAGAAGGGGTGGTTGGTAGAGGGTGTGGCAAGAAGGGGTGGTTGGTAGAGGGTGTGGCAAGAAGGGGTGGTTGGTAGAGGGTGTGGCAAGAAGGGGTGGTTGGTAGAGGGTGTGGCAAGAAGGGGTCGTTGGTAGAGGGTGTGGCAAGAAGGGGTGGTTGGTAGAGGGTGTGGCAAGAAGGGGTGGTTGGTAGAGGGTGTGGCAAGAAGGGGTGGTTGGTAGAGGGTGTGGCAGGAAAGGGGAGTGTCAATGTTTACATCTAGAGTATTATACTGTATTTTTCCTTCTTCATTCGCTCTTTTGGTAATCTCAGTTATAATTACTATATTCCAGTGCCGTGAGAGAAATCTTCCGCCCTAATAAATGTTATGATTGGTTACATGGGAGCTGGACGCCGATGCTGTAGGTTATACAATTTACATTTGTTCCATATTGCGTTCTGAACTAAATTTCTTTAAGATACTAACTATCTTTATAAAATGTTTAGTGGTTGACCTTAGCTACTGACTTTATTCTTTATATGTGAAGCTTCATGAGGATAAAAAAATAGCAGGAAAAGAAGAACAAAGGTTGAGAGGAAAGAGAGAGGAAGATAGGAATGTGTGGGGGAAGAATGAAAGAAATGAAGGAAGTGAAAATGATGGGAATGATGATAGTGAGAGGCTCATAAATTCCTTTCTCCGTCCTCTTATTGACCTTCTTTCTGTCTTCCAACATTAACAAAGATATAGGGAAAAAATGAATCTTAGGCTGCGATGTTTGGCCTAATAAATTATGAGATGCCTTTCGCATTATTATTACTATTATAATCAAGGGGGAAGAGCTAAACCCGGAGGATTATACAGCGCCTGGGGGAGATGTGGAAGGCATTCAGGCTTAATTCGGGGAACTGGAGCACAGATCCAAATCCCAAAATCAAGAGCCCCTCACCAACATCAAGGAACCTTCCCTGAGGGGGATGCCTTTCGCAAACGGAAGAGAATTTGATTACACGTCCCATTTTCTGAATATGTGTCTGTGTGTTTTTGCATGCCTATGCTGCACCAATGTAGTCACTACCAACTCTAATATTTATCAGTCAACTATAGTTTGACTATTAGTCTCTATTCCAAAGACAGTTACAAAGCAGACTTTAATTGCATTAATTACCGTATAAGCACTTCCACTTTCGATAACTGACGTTTGAGCAATTATTCAATAAACAGTTTGTATATTAATCTCCAAAGATAATTGCTATCAATTAGCAGAGTCTAGCTAACGTTACTCTGCAACTGTTAATGATGGTAATTGTAAATTAAAAAGGCTAATTTACAAATTATTAAATTTTAAACCTCATTAGAAACCATTGTCCCGTCCATCAACGTCCAGCAGCTCTGTCTAAATTCCTCATCTCATTTACTCTTAATCGCGTACAGCATTTAACGCCCACAGTTAATTAAATGTCTGCTGGCCCTCGAGCACTTAGAACCACGCTATATAAACTACTTGTGGCTCTTCTTCATTGTACACAAATAACCCGCTCATAGAAGAGAGGAACTTACGACGACGTCAAAAGTTCCTCTCGTCTATGTGCGGGTTATTTGTGCATCGTTCCAGTCACTGTACTGTGCCCTTTTTCTTTTTTTTTTTTTTTGATATTCTTCATTGTAATTTTCCGTGTCTAACTCCTACCTGTACTCTTCATATCAAACAATATTTTTGTATATACCCTGTTAATGATTATAAATACGTTAAATGTAATCGTATCTTCCCTTGGTTGTGCTTCATAAATATTAGATTCAGTTATTTTAGCTGTTTACCTCATAGCAAGTCTGTGAACAAGTCTGTGAACAAGTCTGTGAGCAAGTTTGTGAACAAGTCTGTGAGCAAATCTGTGAACAAGTCTGTGAGCAAGTCTGTGAACAAGTCTGTGAGCAAGTCTGTGAACAAGTCTGTGAGCAAGTCTGTGAACAAGTCTGTGAGCAAGTCTGTGAACAAGTCTGTGAGCAAGTCTGTGAACAAATCTGTGAGCAAGTCTGTGAACAAGTCTGTGAGCAAGTCTGTGAACAAGTCTGTGAGAAAGTCTGTGAACAAGTCTGTGAGCAAGTCTGTGAACAAGTCTGTGAGCAAGTCTGTGAACAAGTCTGTGAGCAAGTATGTGAACAAGTCTGTGAGCAAGTCTGTGAATAAGTCTGTGAGCAAGTCTGTGAACAAGTCTGTGAGCAAGTCTGTGAACAAGTCTGTGAGCAAGTCTGTGAACAAGTCTGTGAGCAAGTCTGTGAACAAGTCTGTGAGCAAGTCTGTGAATAAGTCTGTGAGCAAGTCTGTGAACAAGTCTGTGAGCAAGTCTGTGAACAAGTCTGTGAGCAAGTCTGTGAACAAGTCTGTGAACAAGTCTGTGATCAACTGGATGTGATCTACGTGCTTGTACAACATACACTTTAATAAATATGATATGTAGAAGTATTTTAAAAAGGACTACGTGTTGGTTTGTGAAAGTCTTACTGAAATTAGGTAACCTTACAAACAATACAACGGGTGGGGATAGAATCCGCGGTGCTGCCCTGATGATGAGCTTAATTTGTGCTTCTGATAAAATATTCATTGTAGTATTTGTTCTTAGGTTATTTCTATCCCGATCTATAATGTCAAATGTCTTCTCTTACCCTTTATAATTTTCTAGATCTTGCACTTTTTTGGTTAAATTCTAGTAGACAGTTGTTTGCCCAGTCTTGCAACTTGTTCAAGTTTTCTTGTTGAAATTCTTCTCATAAGTTGCTAGACATCTTCAAAATGCTATATATGAGAAACTGGTAGATTGTTTTTCAAATATTAGTAATAGAAGTGAGTCAAATACTAACCTTGGAGGATCCCACACTTCACTCTTATGCAGGTTGACATTTTCTTACTCCCCGTTTTTTGTTCCTCGGGATTTTTTTCATCCTATGAATCAATTGTCCTTTTCTACTGCCTGTTCCTCTAGTTAATTAGTTAATAAATCAGTCTCAGGTAAGGTACCGTGTTATATGTTTTCCCTCTTTTTTTTTTTTTTTTTTTTTTTTTTGTGATTCATAAAACTCAAGGTACATGAGGCAGGAGTTTCTTTCCCCTTGTAACATTATGTTTTCATTTTGATATCCTTTCTCTCCAGATATTTAACCATTTTCTGTCTGAATATTTTTTCCATCACTTTACAGAGAATTCACGTTACTGAGACAGATTTGAAATTTAGCATATCTTGTCGGTTTTCTATATACATGGGGAGTGTTTTCAGCTGTCTGGTAGATGCCCTCTGTCCAGAGATTGGAAATCATCGCAAATAGATTTTTCCTAAACCTCACATGCTTCTTTCACTACTTATTAAGATTCGTTATCAGTCTTTTTAGCCTTTAATATATCGAGAAAATTCATAAGAGGTATAAATATTTTAGGAGCTCTCATGGTGCTCTCCTCTATTATTTGGTTCGTAATCTTTCTCCTGCTTGTGATAACATGCAATTTTTCTCATTGAAAACCTCCTTAATACTTCTATTTAAGTCCTCATTTTATATGTCTTTTGCTCTGAAAGCATTCCTTCTCTCTCTAATATTATTACCTAAATGCTTGCAGTTGTTTACCTTACTTGATTGAGAAGCAGCTCAGGTTTCATTCCAGCCTTCCATGCTATGTCACAGTTGTTTCTTGCTCTTCTGCTTTATTAAGTCTCCTCTATCCTTGTTCGCTTCGTACTTTTCTATTGACCTCTTTGAATTTTATGTTGATTCTCTGCATTTCTGTTTAAACCATGAAATCTCTGTCTTTCCCACTGCCAGTCTTCTAAATTATTTGAATCATTCTGTGGCTATCCAACTCTTTTTACTGCAGTTTTCAATCGTAATTTATGTTGCTTTACCATAAAGTTCAACATCCATGATTTCACCGACTCCTAAATAATTTCCTATTCACTAGTCTGTATTCATAATATTCTTCCTTTCAATCTCTTCTACAGTTCCATATCTCTAATTATTCAAAATTTCGTACTACAGTGTGTGATTTATGGCATCTGAGGTCTTTTCATGACTCCAAACATACCTTTAAGTATAGTGAGTACACACACACACACACACACACACACACACACACACACACACACACACCTCAGTAATGGTTAATTTAGTTAACAATTAGCTCTCACTGCCGCTTACATAACAGGTCTCCCTGGTCTCAGTGTGCCACGGAGACTGCGCCTATGGTCCTAGCTTTGAATTATGTCCTCAGCTAGAACGTACTTGCCTCTGCGCAGTTTGCCATATTGCTCGACAATACATCATAAACCAATAACGTCGGCTATTCATATCTAGGTCAAATCCATGTTTAACAAGTGGTGGAGTTATGTTATTAGTTACTGTTAAAGGCCTTGTGCGCTAGTGTAAACTAGGTAACACCACGTCACACCGAGCGTAAGCCATTTTGATATCGGGTGTAAATTCGTTACTCATACTCTCAATAAAACATCAGAACGATGATGTTGCCAATTACTGTACTGTTAATCTACAGATTCGTCAATGTGGACACCCTGTGTATGCCAGGATGTAATATTTTGTCGAAAAAATACCTGTGAGAGCACCAAACTTTCTTTGCCTGAATATCTTGTCATATCATGAAGATGGTTCAGGTTTTATCGTTGCTCATTCTCTATGTTTATCTTCTCCACTATCATAGTCATCCTCCGCACATGAAGACACTTTTATCAACCGACAATGCATTTTTTTTAGCTCGAAAAGTGAAAAAACAATTTTCTGTAAGCACGGTTTGCAGTTATCTCGTTCACTTGCGTCTAGTGCTAAGCTGTCTATTAAGAATCTCTAAAGTACAGTTTTTCTTTATGGTTTTGAGATGCATAAGTCTTCGCTATAATTCTCTTATACACGAGTGTCTAATATTATCTAATACACAGTTATCTCTTACGATTATCAAACCCGCTGGTGTCTACTACGATTATCAAACCCGCTAGTGTCTATTACGATTATCAATCCAGCTAGTGTCTACTACGATTATCAGACCCGCTAGTGTCTACTACGATTATCAAACCCGCTAGTGTCTACTACGATTATCAAACCCGCTAGTGTCTACTACAATTATTAAACCCGCTAGTGTCTACTACGATTATCAAACCCGCTAATGTCTACTACGATTATCAAACCCACTAGTGTCTACTACGATTATCAAACCCACTGAGTGTCTACTACGATTATCAAACCCGCTAATGTCTACTACGATTATCAAACCCACTAGTGTCTACTACGATTATCAAACCCGCTAGTGTCTACTACGATTATCAAACCCGCTAATGTCTACTACGATTATCAAACCCACTAGTGTCTACTACGATTATCAAACCCACTGAGTGACTACTACGATTATCAAACCCACTGAGTGTCAACTACGATTATCAAACCCGCTAATGTCTACTACGATTATCAAACCCACTAGTGTCTACTACGATTATCAAACCCACTGAGTGTCTACTACGATTATCAAACCCACTGAGTGTCTACTACGATTATCAAACCCGCTAATGTCTACTACGATTATCAAACCCACTAGTGTCTACTACGATTATCAAACCCGCTAGTGTCTACTACGATTATCAAATCCACTAGTGTCTACTACGATTATCAAACCCGCTAGTGTCTACTACGATTATCAAACCCGCTAATGTCTACTACGATTATCAAACCCACTAGTGTCTACTACGATTATCAAACCCGCTAGTGTCTACTACGATTATCAAACCCACTAGTGTCTACTACGATTATCAAACCCGCTAGTGTCTATTACGATTATCAAACCCGCTAATGTCTACTACGATTATCAAACCCGCTAATGTCTACTACGATTATCAAACCCGCTAATGTCTACTACGATTATCAAACCCACTAGTGTCTACTACGATTATCAAACCCGCTAATGTCTACTACGATTATTAAACCCACTAGTGTCTACTACGATTATCAAACCCGCTAGTGTCTACTACGATTATCAAACCCGCTAATGTCTACTACGATTATCAAACCCGCTAATGTCTACTACGATTATCAAACCCGCTAATGTCTACTACGATTATCAAACCCACTAGTGTCTACTACGATTATCAAACCCGCTAGTGTCTACTACGATTATCAAACCCGCTAATGTCTACTACGATTATCAAACCCACTAGTGTCTACTACGATTATCAAACCCGCTAGTGTCTACTACGATTATCAAACCCACTAGTGTCTACTACGATTATCAAACCCGCTAGTGTCTACTACGATTATCAAACCCGCTAATGTTTACTACGATTATCAAACCCGCTAATGTCTACTACGATTATCAAACCCGCTAATGTCTACTACGATTATCAAACCCACTAGTGTCTACTACGATTATCAAACCCGCTAATGTCTACTACGATTATCAAACCCACTAGTGTCTACTACGATTATCAAGCCCGCTAGTGTCTACCACGATTATCAAACCCGCTAATGTCTACTACGATTATCAAACCCGCTAATGTCTACTACGATTATCAAACCCGCTAGTGTCTACTACGATTATCAAACCCGCTAATGTCTACTACGATTATCAAACCCGCTAATGTCTACTACTATTATCAAACCCGCTAGTGTCTACTACGATTATCAAACCCGCTAGTGTCTACTACGATTATCAAACCCGCTAGTGTCTACTACGATTATTAAACCCGCTAGTGTCTACTACGATTATCAAACCCGCTAATGTCTACTACGATTATCAAACCCACTAGTGTCTACTACGATTATCAAACCCGCTAGTGTCTACTACGATTATCAAACCCGCTAATGTCTACTACGATTATCAAACCCGCTGATGTCTACTACGATTATCAAACCCACTAGTGTCTACTACGATTATCAAACCCGCTAGTGTCTACTACGATTATCAAACCCGCTAATGTCTACTACTATTATCAAACCCGCTAGTGTCTACTACGATTATCAAACCCGCTAATGTCTACTACTATTATCAAACCCGCTAGTGTCTACTACGATTATCAAACCCGCTAGTGTCTACTACGATTATCAAACCCGCTAATGTCTACTACTATTATCAAACCCGCTAATGTCTACTACGATTATCAAACCCGCTAATGTCTACTACTATTATCAAACCCGCTAGTGTCTACTACGATTATCAAGCCCGCTAATGTCTACTACTATTATCAAACCCGCTAGTGTCTACTACGATTATCAAACCCGCTAGTGTCTACTACTATTATCAAACCCGCTAGTGTCTACTACGATTATCAAACCCGCTAATGTCTACTACTATTATCAAACCCGCTAGTGTCTAGTACGATTATCAAACCCGCTAATGTCTACTACTATTATCAAACCCGCTAGTGTCTACTACGATTATCAAACCCGCTAATGTCTACTACGATTATCAAACCCGCTAATGTCTACTACTATTATCAAACCCGCTAGTGTCTACTACGATTATCAAACCCGCTAATGTCTACTACGATTATCAAACCCGCTAATGTCTACTACGATTATCAAACCCGCTAGTGTCTACTACGATTATCAAACCCGCTAATGTCTACTACGATTATCAAACCCGCTAATGTCTACTACGATTATCAAACCCGCTAGTGTCTACTACGATTATCAAACCCGCTAATGTCTACTACGATTATCAAACCCGCTAATGTCTACTACGATTATCAAACCCGCTAATGTCTACTACGATTATCAAACCCGCTAATGTCTACTACGATTATCAAACCCGCTAGTGTCTACTACGATTATCAAACCCGCTAGTGTCTACAACGATTATGTGTTATATTAAGAGTATAAGCTACAAGAGTTTAGATAATTTTTATATATATTATAACTAACTTAGGTGAGAAAAAATAACTCTTGTAACTGGATCCTTGACAGTGAATAATATTATTTTTTTCATATTCTTACCATCATTGGGAAGTTCTAAATCAATAAAGATTATACAATAACAGTACAAATTTATTATAAAGTTTTATAAAATGTTAATGAAAAAATAGTAATGATAACATAAAACAGTTTATTAGATTTAATACCATTAAAAAGAAGAAACAGCAAATAATTTTAATAAATTCAAAATCATAAAAATCATATAACTCGAAGAATATATTTCAATTATTATTATTATTATTATTTTATTACTGAAACGAAAGTTATAAAACTGACCTCCTGTTACTCTGGCAATACATGTCCCCAACAGGTTTAGCGCAACTCAAAAGAAATATAAAAATATATTATGAGAAGGGGACCAGAATGAATAATGTTGAGTGTTATAAATGTAATTTTCCTTAGTATTACTTTAACTTAAGACAGAGTTATTTTTCCCACCGGCAATGAGAAGGGGAAAAGTGATAAATTAGGGAATTACGGGGAAAATATAATATGTATTGGTGGAAGCGAAGCCAAAGACACAAAACGGAAAGTAATTGAAGGGGAGAGTGTCAATATATAGATAACAAATTACTTTACAGGCAAGGGAGAGAGAGAGAGAGAGAGAGAGAGAGAGAGAGAGAGAGAGAGAGAGAGAGAGAGAGAAGGAGATATGATGGAACTGTCTCACTTAGCAATAAGTGAAAAGGTGGCCTTTATGTTGAACACTTTGCTGCCAAGATACAGTTTCCTGATGTAGTTAGGGAACCATCATTGTTAGCCGCCAGACCTGTGTCAAAGATGTCAAAAGGAATATACTAAGACAGGAGGAAGAACGTCTCATTAAATCCCTGGACCAAGGAAAGGCTGTGGTCCCAGATGAAAGTAGCTCAAGGTTGCTGAGTAGATGTAAAGACCAGCTAGCATAATCTTTAACTTGCATCTATTATCACTGCCTAAAGTAAAGTAAATGGCCTCTGTTGAAATAGACAGATGTAGTCACTGTTCACAAAAAACATAAAGTGGAAATCAGCAACTACAGACCAGTGTTACTCCAGTCAATCACTAACAAGAATCTTGAAGCAATAATTTCAAGGTAAATGAGAACGTTTTTCGACTTCCACTCGATTCTTTGCAACCGTCATTAAGGCTTCAGAAAAGATCACTCTGTTGCTGATCTGCTGTTAAATCTCTCAACTACGTGGCATTATTCGCTTAATGAATACAAGATTAACTGTGTAGTAGCACTGGACATTGCTGGTGCCTTCGAGCGAATATGGTATCAGAGATTTCGCAAAGCTGGCAGCACTAGGAGTCAATAACTGTGCACTCTGCCTCTGTGATTACCTTCAAGGCGCCCATTCCACACGCCATGAAGGCGATATATATTATAACTCCGGGTAATATATACGGTATCGATAATACCAACAGTAGTAAGCCCATTTAGGTTCAACTGCATAAAGATACAGCAAAGTTAAGTGACTGCAAAGTAACGCAAAGTTAAGTGACTGGAACGTTCCTAAACGTATGGTACTTTTAGTTGACAAATGAGAGACTTCGACTCTTGTGTGAATTAGCATCGTTTTCTATGTGTAATATTCACTAGAGCAACGCAATCTCTTACGTCACATGATCTGTTGATGGCGATTACGTGTAGCTTATAGGACTGGCTATTAAATTTCTTACCAATCTGTTTCTCGCTTTCTGTAAATTCTACTCTGCTCCAAATGAAAAGGGGAGTTGAGGGGACGGGGCTAGGTGACGAACTGTGTGTCTTGACCATATATGAGAGGAATTGACTGTCGTGACCACGGTGCCTTACTCAGAGAAAACTTCCTCTCATACCACCTGTTCCTATTCATGCAGCATTGCGTAGCTACTGGTGACGTACGGAGGCTTGTGAAAGATCTTGAGCTGAAGATTTCCATGCCTGTGACTCATATATATATATATATATATATATATATATATATATATATATATATATATATATATATATATATATAGGTATATATATAAATATATATATATATATATATATATATATATATATATATATATATATATATATATATATATATATATATATATATATGGCGATCTTGGCTTAAATAGCAACGCTCATCTTGCCATATAGGACAAGTGAAAATTTGTGTATGCAATAATTTCACCAAATCGTTCTGAACCTAACGAAAAAAATATATTTCACTGTGTTTGTTTAATATTAAATTAATGTAAACAAATCTAAAATATATTTAGCTGGGTTAGGCTAAATTAAATTGCGCTTGTTATAATGTATAGTAAGTGTTCTAAGATTCTATTGGTGCAAAATTATAAATTTTTTACACACCAGTGATTAGCATTATTTCCCAAAAAGTAGGCCTTAGATAGGGATGTGTGATGTCAGTATCATCGTTAAGTATATTCATAGATGGGGTTGTAAGAGAAGTGAATTCTTGGGAAGAGGTGTGCGATTAAAAGATAAAGAATATAGCATAAAGTGGGAGTTGTCGCAGATGCTTTTTGCTGATGACACTGTGCTTTTGAGAGATTCTGAAGTTTCAGAGGTTAGTGGACGCGTTTGGGAGGGTATAAAAAAGGAGGAAATTAAATGTGATCATATGAAACAGCGAGGTGATAAGGATAACAAAAAATTAGGTAATGAATGATTAGATATCTGAAAGTGTTAATATATTTTAAGGTGGACTTCTCGGCAAATAAATCAATGAAAGACGTTGTGAATCGTAGAACTGATGAGAAGAAAATGGTGAGTGGAGAACTGAGGAGTCTGTGGAGACAAAGAGCATTATCCAGGGAAGCGAAAGGAGGAATGTATGAGAGTATAGTGGTACCAGTATAAGTGGAAATGTCGTGTCTGAGGGCTATGTGTGGTGTGAATATTCTGCAGAAAATCCGTAACTTTGGAGATTAGGAGGTGCAGGGTTTATGTAAGTATTATCCAGAATGCTGAGGAGAGGTTGTTGAGGTGTTTCGGACATTTAGAGAGGATGGAAGAATAACAAAATGACTAGGAGGGCGTATATATCTGTATTGGAGGGAAGGTGGGATAGTGGTAGTCTTAGATGGGTTAAAGGAGGTTTTGTGTGCCAGGACTTAGACTTCCAGCAAGTGGCAAATGGTTTTAGTGAATTGAGGTGAAGTTGAAGTGTAAGCAGAGTAACATTTATGAAGGGATTCATAGAAACACGTTAGCCGGACTTGAGTCCTGGAGGTAGAAAGTACAGCGCCTGCAGTCTGAAGGAGTGGAGATATGTTGCAGTTTATGAAATGCAGTGCAAGGACGCCTGTAGCAAGACAGTGATGGAATGAGTGATGTTGAAAGTGTTTCTTCTTTCTCGGGTCACTCTGCCTCGGTGAGAAATAGCCGGTGTATTAATAAAATAAACAATCTATTCAATGTTTGTATAGCTGCATAACTAGGTTTAAACCCCACCAAGTACATTACCAAGTACACCAGCAATTACACCACCAAGTACACCACCAAGTACACCAGCAAGGACGCCCCGCTCCCGAATTAATAATTAAGTAAACTCAGGGCACATTCAATTCGAGAGACTTATTGTATATACTCTTCATGACACGTGATCACCACCAATCAAGAATACTTTAACCCATAAAATAAGGATAAACGTTAACGGTATATATATATACACTAAGATATATAGCCATCTTTCGGAGTATATACCCCGTGATCGAAAGATACACCTTTCAGTATATATAGAAACTGTATATATACAGTATATGTACATACAAATTGTTTGTTGACAATATACTCACCCGCACACAGACAAGTACAGATGATCTAACAAGCGGCTCGGGACAGTTACAGGTAATTATCGATCTCTGATTGGTCCCGCATGCTTTCCTCGACTTTTGATTGGCCCAGAAGTGTGAGGATGGGCAGTCCAGGGAAGGTCAGAAACACCTGACAAGAAAATTGCATCTTGAAGTTAGTTCTTGGAGTTCCTCCAGCAGTGTTAGTCGCGTGTGTCAGCTTAGTGATTTGATGATTTAAGGGAAATTACAGCGGCTCAGGCAGCGTTTAAGTGAACGTTGATATTTTGTGTACGTAAGTGTATATAAGTTTAAAATAAACTTTATAAGACACACGTACCTTATAGAACAGAGTTAACAGACTTATAATAGCATACGTTATATAATATATGTTATATAACGTATATAACACAGACTATGTACAACGTTATATATCATGTAGTTCATATAAAACCTGCATTACAAAACGTTATAAAACATCCTTAAGAAAACTAAAGTTTCAAAGTTACTTGCCCCTCAAGGAAGGTTCCTTGATGCTGGTGAGGGGCTCTTGATCTAGGGAACTGGATCTGTGCTCCAGTTCCCTGAGTTAAACCTGAATACCTTCCATCCCTTCCCCAAGCACTGTATAATCCTATGGGTTTAGTGCTTCCCCCTTGATTATAATAATAATAATCAAAGTTACTTGCAAAACGTGTGTTCAAGTGAATCGTAAGACGATTAACGTTCATAACATGTGCTCAGTCTGCACATACATGTAAACATGCGTCATACGGAAATATACGGCAGGAAACATACGTCAGAAATTGATATATTGAATGAGTGAAAAAGTCAGATGCCAAAGTGAAAGCTCTTTGAGTTCAGTGCAGACGTAACTACTGACGTTGATGCTGACGTTGTAACCTGAGAGTGAAGGTAAGACATGCTGTGCTATTTAAAAATGTTAGGATAGACAAGGTTTGTCAGGACACAGGAGGAGTGTTTTTTGGCGCTGGTCTTAGTTATATAATGACCCGCAGCTGGAGTTTTTGGTCAAATGACTGTGGCTTTCAGCTGGCTTACCGGTCCACCCCTACAAAAATTATGGTCAGGATTCATTACACGTAGAACAAAAGACACCTGAGCAAACTTTAGAGTAAGTTTATCAGCAAAGGTCTCTGTCCTGAGACATTGATTACTTATAACGCTTAATAAAATAACAGTATATGTCGTCTGAGTGACTCATGGTGACCTGAAAACGAAATGTAACATATTCCAGATGAAGTCAGGTAGACAATGGGGTCATGTGACTTATTTGTCCTTGGGTAGGTTTTATTTTTTCTGGCTGGGTATCATGTATACCAATTCTTTTCTTAATTTTATAGATTCCAGCATTGTTTTAAGGTGATGATAAATTAGACACATGTGCAACTCTTGGGTATCTTTATTGAGGAAACGTTTCGCCACACAGTGGCTTCATCAGTCCATACAAAGGAGAATCTTGAAGAACAGGAGGAGAATGAGGTAATCAGTCCCTCAACCTTGAGTCGATGTGGTCAGTCCATCAATCTTGAATAGAATACGGCATACGTGCTGAGAAGGAGCTTATAAACCGTTGGCAGGAGAGGTGAAGTAGTCATAGGTCGCCACTGTGTGGCGAAACGTTTCCTCAATAAAGATACCCAAGAGTTGCACATGTGTCTAATTTATCAACATGTCGGTTCTCTGAACCATTCATCTACAAACATTGTTTTAAGGTGTCGGTGACGGCTCTTAGCAAGGCTTCTAGATATCGTCGGTGTGTAAGATGTTCGCTGAGGATGAGTTTGCTTACTTATTTTCTTTATACCAATTTGTCGGTATCAATTACCAAGGCTTATACCATTCTATATTGTGTGCTGATCACTCTGAAGATCGTCGCTAGTGATGTTGATACCGAAAACCTGATTATTAAGACAATTTCACTGTTGCTAAGACAGATTGGTGATTGTTTAACGTGCTTTGTTTTAGGTTCAGAGATTCTTTTCGGTTATAATAATTATCATGCCTTTTAAACAGCATATTTTCCTTCGTTTTCTGTTCGATCGCCAGAGCACTGTACCATTTTTATTTTTATATATTTTTTGCCGTTATAGTATTTTATAACTGGTTAATTTTTACTGACAAAGGATAATCTAACCTAAATAAACCTAAATGACATGGATAAATTGACTGCAGCCCATATGTGAGTAAACCCATTTGCTTGATTGGGTTGATAATACCGTCTGCTAGGTGGGTGTTTATTACCCTTATGCATTGTCGCATCTATTAGCGTTATAACTGGGAAATTTATCCTTTTAAACAGCAGTCTATAACCTAACTAAATATTTGGGGAACTAACCTAAAGTTTGTCTGTATGTATTTGTGTGTTAGTATATTTGTAGTTGTGTGTGTGGTTGCAAGGGCCGAGTATTTGTAGATGATTGTTTGGGTGTTGCGTGTGATGCATTATTCTCCTCATTTGATATGATAGTGGCGTTATCTTGAAGACGTTAATGTTATGGTATAGTCTGGATAATGCAGTGAAGGTTTAGTTGATAGTGAAGATTTTGACAGTGAAGTACGGAATTTAATACAGTAGCGAGTGTTTTGATGGCATTGTGAAGGTTTTGCCGAGGTCAGTAGAAGATTTAATAGTAAAACAAAGGTTTTGATGGTACAGTGGATGTTACCCATGGAGCCGTAGTCCGCTACCTAACATTAATGCTGGGTCGCCATAACGTAGATGAAAAAGGTTAGAGTTGGCAAGCATAACTTAAGAACCCAATATTATTTTTCTTTTTCTCTGGTCTAACTAGAATGGGGAAAAAAATCCCATAATCATAATTTACTTTTGTTTACTTCCTATGACCTGGAACGGGTTATGCATATTGTTTGTACTGGAGCAGAGGGCATGATTGTGTCGTTCCTTATGCTGTTGAAACTTCCGTTACCAGAGCTGCCCACCCGCTGATGCCGCGGCTCCTGTCTACATATATTAACTGACTTGTAAAGAATGAAAAGGCACAATACCCTAAATGGAACAATACACAACTACACCGTACATAGAAAAAAATTATGACGACGTTACGGTCCGACTTGGACCATAAAGTATTCACACACTAACACACGAAGGTCAGGGAGCCAGTATTTATACAAGAGATCAGTGACGGAAGAAAGAGGTACAAAAATAAAAGAAGGAAATGGACATTGTAGTGAAAGAGTGCAAGAAGTGGAAATAGTCGCAGTGGGTAGAGGGAGGTGTGGTTGTGGCACAGGTCAGTGAAGTGACGCAATAGTAGTAGTAGTACTTTTGGATATATTTTTTGCTATGATACATGTCTTAGCATAATGCTGCTGATGTTGCCACCGAAGGTTTTGACGCTATTGTTATTGATTCTCACAGCATTCCTCGGCTGCTGATGCTGCGGCCACCACTGCTGTTGCCTTTGCTGCTGTTGCTTCTACCGCCTCCGTCGCTAGTACCGCCGGCACCGCCTTTTTCTTTAATGTCTTTGCCGTAGCCGTCGCCAGTAACTGCCATCGTTACTGACGCTGCTGCTGCTGCCGCTACTGCTTCAACTGCCGCTTCCGCTTCAACTGCCGCTTCCGTTACCCTCGCCGCAGCCTCTTCATGGTGTGACTTATTCCCTTTGGTTTGAATACATTTCTGAATGTGATTTTGATTTTCTCTTTCAAATTGGCCGTCGCAATTTGAGCTGGAGTTACAAAAATGGCTGGCGACTTAACTTTACTCTCGCCTTCATTCTTAACATCTTATTGCAAATGTCTATCACCCAGTTATGCATGTGTCTGTACACCTGTAGATTGTGGGCACTAATAGCATGGCATCATTCAGTCCTATCCTCAGGATTAGCTGGAATATTAGACAAGTCTAAGTTCCTGATTTAAATTTCAAACCTTTAATTCATTCATGCAAACTTGTCAAATTCAGTTTACCTTAAGGCACAGCTTTATGGTAATATATTGAAGAATGCTCCCTATGATTATTAGCTTAGAATTTTATTTTACCGTGATCCTCAATTTACTTCCAGAATTCAAGGTAAAATATTACTTTTGAGAGGCTATAATTGATCGCTGCAGCTACTTATGGTACCTCCCAAAAGTTAGGTTCGGGCTCAGAAAATATTTCGGTACTTTTCAGTGACCTCATCAAAGACAAAACAAGGACCTCATCACAGAATGGTAGCTTTACCAGACACGGGTAGTGTGACCTCAGTATACTGACCTCGCCACACAAAGGGCCACACCAGACAAACAACCTTCCCTGACACTTGGTAATTTTAATGTGGTGATGAAGGTAGAGAGGCTTAACCTGATTAAGCACCCTTCACCCCCCTTTAACAACCTATATTTGCTTTACGTAGCGGCGGCTTTTCCCCCTTCTTTAAATGTTGCTCTGGTGGATTATGGAAGGCGTCATTTCCTGTTACCTCTCCTTCAATCCACCAGTTGCAGAACTGAGGTGGGAGTGGACCGCCAGGTGTACTAGCTTGTACTGTTTAGGGAGGCTATTTGGCTTTTGCAGTATTACTGGAGGTCACCTACAGATGCAGTTAAGAGTGATAGTTTGCCCATTTCCATTACTATCCAAACACTGCTAGCACCTCTGAAGCTTCCCTTCTCAGGCGAATTTGTAATGCTTTGATGTACTTTTTTTCTGTGAGATCCATGCTGGGGTTGTCTCACAGACAGAATGAGGTGGCATTGCTTTTGGCACTGGTGTGGGGACTAGTGGTAGAGCAATTGCTTCTTCATATTGGTCAACTAGATGACTCCTATTTGTTCCTGTACTTAGCTCTGTCTGACACCTCTCTAAGGATTGCCAGGTCAAACTGACAGTTCACTACATCTTAGTCCTGTCAGTCAGATATCGCACAGAATTCACTCCCGACATATATAACGTCCTAGCGCACACTGACCTCCTTGCTGTAAGTCTCACCTATAACACGTACTCAAAAACTAGCTATCGTTCCAACACGGAATTCAATTTTACACTGACAGCAACTGTGACCTCACAAACAACAGGTGCTGTAACTAGTCACAAAAGGGGTGGGAGTCGAACCCATGGCAGGCGAAACCAAAAACTCACAAGTCAGTGTGCTAACAGCTCGACTATAATTCTAGGTTGGTTTGCTATCGTGTTGATTTCGTGAGTCAAACACAGGTAGTGTGACCTCACATGGCACATATCGTGATTACACCGACCAAAGGTAAAGTAATAACACCAGACACCTGTAGTTCCCTTATAAGACACAATTGCAGTGATCTAACCAGACATTCTCAGTCTTCATCAGACGCAGGTACAGTGACCCCACCAGACGCAGGTACAGTGACCCCACCAGTCGCAGGTACAGTGACCCCACCAGACCAGGTACAGTGACCACACCAGACGCAGGTACAGTGACCCCACCAGACGCAGGTACAGTGACCATACGAAACGCAGGTACAGTGACCCCACCAGACGCAGGTACAGTGACCATACGAAACGCAGGTACAGTGACCCCACCAGACGCAGGTACAGTGACCCCACCAGACGCAGGTACAGTGACCATACGAAACGCAGGTACAGTGACCCCGCCAGACGCAGGTACAGTGACCCCACCAGACGCAGGCACAGTGACCACACCAGATAAAGTGACTTCAGATAAAGTTAGTGAATTCACCAGACAGACATAAACGGTAACCCAATCAGAAACTACAACTGTGAGAATAATTATTTCGTTTAACATAGTCACAGTGAGTTCACCTAAGATATACATGGAACTCAGGATAGGTAAAGTTAACTCGAGCACAACTGACCTCTCAATGCCAAGCACAACTGAGAGTGAGAAGGAAAAAAAAAAGAGTGGAAGGGATCTACGATCTTGGCAATAACAACTGTGTTGTTGTTGCTGCTCTTGTTGTTCTTTTAGCTATATACACGGTGACCACAAAAGCTCTCCTTGATTTCAAACAAGTATAACATGTAACTTTACTGCAATAATCTTTCACAGTAAGTATCTTCAGATGCAGGATTTCATTCAGTTTCATGTGGTATAGGATAGCATTGAAGGTACTCAATGTGCGACCCTCTGGTTGCTCGGTAAACATCGATGTGATAGTCCAGTTCGGTCCAGACGCTCTGCAGCATATCTGGTGTTATCATGCGAACTGCTTCAGTGATCAAAATTTTCAGCTCCTACAGAGTTGCAGGTAATGCTGTTACGTAAACTGTGCTCTTCACGTACACCCAAAGAGGGAAGTCACAAACAGGTCCGGTGACCTCGCAGGCCACTTGCAGAGGTCACCGGTCCTCTGTTTGCCGAGCAACCAGAGAGGCGCACATTGAGTGCCTTTAATGCTACCCTATACCACAGGAAAAAGAATGAAATCCTGCATCTGAAGCTACTAACTGTGAAAGATTATTACAGTTAACTTACATGTTATACCTTAGGTAAGACACATATGCAACAGTTAGGTATCTTTAATTCGAAACGTTTCGCCTACACAGTAGGCTTCTTCAGTCGAGTACAGAAAAGTTGAAAAGTCGACTGAAGAAGCCTACTGTGTAGGAGAAACGTTTCGAATTAAAGATACCTAACTGTTGCATATGTGTCTTACCTAACAATCTGTCGGTATTTTATACCATTTTAATGTTCATGTTATACCTGTTTGAAATCAGGGAATGATTTTGTGGCCGCTGTATACTGAGAAATGGAGGCGAAACAAAAAAAAGATGGAAGGTAATCGGCTTCATAAAGATGATTAATTCATGTTTAGTGCTAAACTCATGTGGGCTAATCAGCACAGAACGTGGTGGAGGCTTGATCCTTCGTCAACTGAATGGGAGGCAGATGCCCTTACTATTTGTTCTAACCTCGAAGTCCAAACTCATGACGATGGCACATGCACGCGCGCTACTGATGATGCGTGACCTTGATAAGGGAAAAAATTATTATACTTAGAGATATAAACTATAAAATACCAAGTTGGGCAACCTATGAGGCTGGAACTGTTGATAATGATCAAAAGATTTCCTCAATATAATGAGAGGTTTCTTATACACCTGTACATAAATTAAGCAACTATAATGAAAGAAGGTATTATATACATTGTTGACGTGAAGAATGGAAGGAATTTTCAACATAGGAAATGGAAAAGAATTTCATTTTAAGTACGATCAGATCATAAGAATAGAAATCACAACGCTTCGAAACAATATTTTAGGAGAGTTAAATGAAACAATATATATTACAAAAGTACAGATATATGTAATCTGTACAGTGAGCTTTGTAACATATATGAAAATATGATTCAACAGACTTTGAAAGAGATACATGAATAATATAGACTGGTTTAATAGAAGGTGTTTGGGATACATGAATAATATAGACTGGTTTAATAGAAGGTGTTTGGGATACATGAATAATATAGACTGGTTTAATAGAAGGTGTTTGGGATACATGAATAATATAGACTGGTTTAATAGAAGGTGTTTGGGATACATAAATAATATAGACTGGTTTAATAGAAGGTGTTTGGGATACATGAATAATATAGACTGGTTTAATAGAAGGTGTTTGGGATACATGAATAATATAGACTGGTTTAATAGAAGGTGTTTGAGATACATAAATAATATAGACTGGTTTAATAGAAGGTGTTTGGGATACATGAATAATATAGACTGGTTTAATAGAAGGTGTTTGGGATACATGAATAATATAGACTGGTTTAATAGAAGGTGTTTGGGATACATGAATAATATAGACTGGTTTAATAGAAGGTGTTTGGGATACATGAATAATATAGACTGGTTTAATAGAAGGTGTTTGGTAAACTATGAGAAAAACGAAAGGGATTGAAATGAAAGAAGAACGAGATCAATCAGCAAACATAACAGAGAATCAAGAAGTCTAGAAATAAATATACAAATGTAAGACTAGGAGAAAGAAATAACTAAAAGTAGAAAACAAGAGAAAGATAGATCCAAACTGTTTATTTAAATTTATGACAAGTAAATTAAATGCTAGGAAGAAAATACAAAGAATAAATGATGAAAGGAAAATCCACGTAGGAGAGAGAGAATTATCTATAGTAATAGTTCCGAAGAGTGTTCATAAAAAGAGGTATTGTATGTAGTTGATAAATTAGACACATGTGCAACTCTTGGGTATCTTTATTAAGGAAACGTTTCGCCACACAGTGGCTTCATCAGTCCATACTGACCACATCGGCTCAAGGTTGAGGGAATGATTACCTCATTCTCCTCCTGTTCTTCAAGTTTCTCCTGTGTATGGACTGATGAAGCCACTGTGTGGCGAAACGTTTCCTTAATAAAGATACCCAAGAGTTCCACATGTGTCTAATTTATCAACGTGTCGGTTCTGTCAACCATTCTTCTACAATCCATTTTATGTACTGAATTTCAATACTCAACAGACAGGTGAATTACAGTGTCTTGGGTTTTTAAAAAATGTCCAAAAGAACTGTACTGTCTAGGATTTGACTACAAAAAGTTTAATTTCAGCACATTGAAGATAGGCCCTTGGAGTAAATAATTTCCTTTTCAATCTGAATATTCATGTTTATCAAATTTGTTATCATGACAGAGTTACAGAAATTGTTCAAGAAAGAATTGTATGGGAAGATTGTAATTCCCTAAACTTTTAGAAAGACTGGAAGATCTCCCCAAGAAAGACTCAATGGAAACTGCAAAATATATCAAATTTTAAAATCAAACTATTACAGGGAAATAAAGAATTTTGTTTGAGAGGAAAATGCAAGCAAGTGTGTTCTATCTGGAGTCTACCCGGAGGCCGTTCCAAGAGTGTCCCGTGGCTTGGTTGGTAGCACGCTCGGCTCGCGTACCGAGTATCCGTGGTTCGATTCCTGGCCTGGTGGAAACGTTGGCATGTTTCCTTACACCTGCTGCCCCTGTTCACCTACCAGTAAGTAGGTACCTGGGTGTTAGTAGACTGCTGTGGGTCGCATCCTGGGGGTAGGAGTATACCTTAGGGCTGGGCTTTGAAATTTGCCAAGGTACGATAACACCTCAATGCTCTTGCTGACCAGTCCTTCACCAGGCCTCCAGGTAAATGAGTCTGATCAACCAGGCTATTATTGCTGGCCGCACGCATTCCAGCATACGTGTGTTAATGATAAATATTAGCAGGTCGTGATTACTGACCAATGCTGATCTGGGTCAGATCACACGGGCAAGCGAACATTGCTGAAAGAGTAGTGTCATGTGATTTTTCTCAGATCTGTGTAACGCACACGTGGTGTACCCGAATGGTGGGTAACACCGGAGCTTTGGAGTTAAGAGGGGGTTGTCTATAGGATCATATAGGCACAAGGGAACAGCTAAAAGAGGGGTTTAGGGCAGTGAACTGGCCAGGTGCAGAACTCCTGCCGGGACCTGATGCACAAGGAGGCCTGGTCATGGACCGGGCCGAAGGGGGGCATTGATCCCCGGAATACCCTCCAGGTAAACTCCAGGCGAGATAACTGAGACACACTGGATGCAGTGCTCTCTGCCGGAGGAGATATCTAAGACTAGTGTGGGGTTTTAGGACCTGTTGCTAAAGGCTCACTGAGTTCTTAGAGATGAACTGTCCTACAGACTCTGTTCTGTAAATAGAATATCCGATATCGTAAGCAAACTGTATACCCTGTCTCAAATTGTGTACCATTCCTGACTAATCTTAATATGCGATCCATTTCTCTTTAACCAAGTGTACTGTTGTACAAGTATTAATAAACTGTAATAGTGGAGCATGTTCACTGTCCCTGTTATTATATGATTATTCTGCTATAGTGTAGAAGGTAGGTGTAGTGTGTGAGGTTTAGCGTTAGTGTAATGAGGTTCCATGAGGTTCCAGTACAGCTCTCACATTACCTGGAAAGGACGGCTCCCGCCTTCCACTCCTCCCTCCCTTCATCCATTCTCTAATCCATTACCTCGATATATAACGTGGTGCCTTAGTACTGATGATTATTCGTATTGTTGAAGTAAAAATCAGTCCCATGTGCCCTTGATTGCTCAGCAGAATATGATATCGAGCATTATGAGAGTCCATGTGCCCTTGATTGCTCAGCAGAATATGATATCAAGCATTATGAGTTTTTTTTTTGTGCTACGTAAAAGTTAATATCATGCGATATTATGAAAAGTGATTGAAGTATAGTGGAAATTGACCTACTGACCCTAGCTGACCTACTTGTGACCCCAGGTCACAAATTATAAACTAGCAAATTATAAAACACTCCAAATAAATTGATGGTGAAATGGTAAGGTGTTTGTGTGCACTCCCAACCAGAGAAGAGCTACAGATTGTGTGCACTCCCAACCAGAGAAGAGCTACAGATTGTGTGCACTCCCAACCAGAGAAGAGCTACAGATTGTGTGCACTCCCAACCAGAGAAGAGCTACAGATTGTGTGCACTCCCAGCCAGAGAAGAGCTACAGATTGTGTGCACTCCCAGCCAGAGAAGAGCTACAGATTGTGTGCACTCCCAACCAGAGAAGAGCTACAGATTGTGTGCACTCCCAACCAGAGAAGAGCTACAGATTGTGTGCACTCCCAACCAGAGAAGAGCTACAGATTGTGTGCACTCCCAACCAGAGAAGAGCTACAGATTGTGTGCACTCCCAACCAGAGAAGAGCTACAGATTGTGTGCACTCCCAACCAGAGAAGAGCTACAGATTGTGTGCACTCCCAACCAGAGAAGAGCTACAGAATGTGTGCACTGCACAAGAGAAGAGCTACAGATTGTGTGCACTCCCAACCAGAGAAGAGCTACAGATTGTGTGCACTCCCAACCAGAGAAGAGCTACAGATTGTGTGCACTCCCAACCAGAGAAGAGCTACAGATTGTGTGCACTCCCAACCAGAGAAGAGCTACAGATTGTGTGCACTCCCAACCAGAGAAGAGCTACAGATTGTGTGCACTCCCAACCAGAGAAGAGCTACAGATTGTGTGCACTCCCAACCAGAGAAGAGCTACAGATTGTGTGCACTCCCAACCAGAGAAGAGCTACAGATTGTGTGCACTCCCAACCAGAGAAAAGCTACAGATTGTGTGCACTCCCAACCAGAGAAGAGCTACAGATTGTGTGCACTCCCAACAAGAGAAGAGCTACAGATTGTGTGCACTCCCAACCAGAGAAGAGCTACAGATTGTGTGCACTCCCAACAAGACAAGAGCTACAGATTGTGTGCACTCCCAACCAGAGAAGAGCTACAGATTGTGTGCACTCCCAACCAGAGAAAAGCTACAGATTGTGTGCACTCCCAACCAGAGAAGAGCTACAGAATGTGTGCACTCCCAACAAGAGAAGAGCTACAGATTGTGTGCACTCCCAACCAGAGAAGAGCTACAGATTGTGTGCACTCCCAACCAGAGAAGAGCTACAGATTGTGTGCACTCCCAACCAGAGAAGAGCTACAGATTGTGTGCACTCCCAACCAGAGAAGAGCTACAGATTGTGTGCACTCCCAACCAGAGAAGAGCTACAGATTGTGTGCACTCCCAATCAGAGAAGAGCTACAGATTGTGTGCACTCCCAACCAGAGAAGAGCCACAGATTGTGTGCACTCCCAACCAGAGAAGAGCCACAGATTGTGTGCACTCCCAACCAGAGAAGAGCCACAGATTGTGTGCACTCCCAACCAGAGAAGAGCTACAGATTGTGTGCACTCCCAACCAGAGAAGAGCTACAGATTGTGTGCACTCCCAACCAGAGAAGAGCTACAGATTGTGTGCACTCCCAACCAGAGAAGAGCTACAGATTGTGTGCACTCCCAACAGATTGTGTGCACTCCCAACCAGAGAAGAGCTACAGATTGTGTGCACTCCCAACCAGAGAAGAGCTACAGATTGTGTGCACTCCCAACCAGATAAGAGCTACAGATTGTGTGCACTCCTAACAAGAGACGAGCTACAGATTGTGTGCACTCCCAACCAGAGAAGAGCTACAGATTGTGTGCACTCCCAACCAGAGAAGAGCTACAGATTGTGTGCACTCCCAACCAGAGAAGAGCTACAGATTGTGTGCACTCCCAACCAGAGAAGAGCTACAGATTGTGTGCACTCCCAACCAGAGAAGAGCTACAGATTGTGTGCACTCCCAACCAGAGAAGAGCTACAGATTGTGTGCACTCCCAACCAGAGAAGAGCTACAGATTGTGTGCACTCCCAACCAGAGAAGAGCTACAGATTGTGTGCACTCCCAACCAGAGAAGAGCTACAGATTGTGTGCACTCCCAACCAGAGAAGAGCTACAGATTGTGTGCACTCCCAACCAGAGAAGAGCTACAGATTGTGTGCACTCCCAACCAGAGAAGAGCTACAGATTGTGTGCACTCCCAACCAGAGTAGAGCTACGGACTGGCTAGCAGTGTTTAACACTGTGAACTACTGTGGAAGGGCGAGATTATTAATAATGCCCACGGTATTGATAGCTATATATAAAATCTAGAAAGAACATGAAAGTGGAACACGGATAACTAATGCCCACGGTTGCTAATTAAGGTAAAAGTGGATTGGAAGGAGTAATAGTGTATGTTCATCTCAAATATATTGATTGATTAATGTAATGCATCGGAGGAGGCAAATGTTGCAGCTACTGGAAATTTAAAGTATATTGAACAGAGTACTACAAATAGGTGTTCATTAATAGGCAGTTCTCTCTCTCTCTCTCTCTCTCTCTCTCTCTCTCTTAGTAACAGATAACACAAAATCTACGGTGATCTAAATCACGTAAAATAAGATAGCGAAACCATTATATTTTCACTGGCTCTAAATATTAACATATTATTACAGAAGGCAGCATAATGTCTAGAGTGGTCATTTGTCTGGAATTTTTCAACGTATTTAGTTAAAATGGGCAGGCAAAAAAAAAAAATCATAAAATCGTAGCTAACGAGGCTCAGAGAACTGCTGATTAATTTACATATTTTGCCTCCAGTTGTCCGTACTCATTAGAGGCTTAATTTACAGTGTAATGAGATTCCATTGTTCCAGTGAAACTGCTATTATCGAAAATATTCTTCATTATCATCATTATTATAATAATATCAACTATTATCATTATATTTATCATTTTCATCATTAGTTACAACAAAAATTATTGAATTTCGGTCAGTTTACGATGACTCCGGCAAAATTTAATAATAAAGTTAAATTAACACCGAAGTTTGAAGAAAATCGGAAGAGTCATTTACAAATCATCATACGGAAATTAACATTGTAATTTTATTAAAAATATGAAAAATTTGGACATTCGCGGAACAAATAAAAAAAAAATATCGCTCATGTAAAGCGGTATTTTAGTGTTTCCAATTTGTTTTAGGGAAAAAAATTAAATTTCCAATGGCCAAAATTAACCCAAACTTTTCTCTAAGAATGACCTCCTCTGAAGGATGCTTAAGAAGGGCTCTTGATCTAGGGAATTGGATCTGTGCCCCAGTTCCCTGAATTAAGCCTGAATACCTTCCACATTACCCCCCCCCACTACATGCGCCGTAAAATTCTACGGGTTTAGCTCTTAATATACATAAAAAAGGGGTTAACGGTCTCGTTGGCTCAAAAAATTAAAAGAACGTTAAGTTGATTTTACCTACGATACCAAAAATTGTCACGTGATAACTTTTCAGAGAAAAGAGATGAACGTGTAGGTGTTATACAGCGCCTCTGGAATGGGAGACATTAATCCTTGGATCAAGAGCCCTCACAAGCAACAAGGCAAAATAATGCAATCCTGTTAAAAAAATAATCCGTAGTCTGCATAGTGCAGCCACACATGCAGATGATCCAATGAAATTATTATATCTCTTTATTTACTAACAAGTACATGTATAAGGTATACAGACCGTAACTGACATCAATGACATACTACTATATGGAAAGCCGCTTGTTATACTGAGCATTTCTGGCAAATTAGGTCAGTTTTGTCCCAGGAACCCCTCAAGGAAGGTTCCTTGATGTTGGTGAGGGGCTCTTGATTTAGGGAATTGGATCTGTGCTCCAGTTCCCCGAATTAAGCCTGAATGCCTTCCACATATCCCCCCCCCCCCAGGCGCTGTATAATCCTCTGGGTTTAGCGCTTCCCCCTTGATTATAATAATAATAATTTGTCCCAGGATGATACCCACACCAGTCGACTAACTCCCAGGTACCCATTTTACACTGATGGGTGAACAGAGACAGCAGGTGTCTTATCAAACACGTCCCTAATGTTTTCCAGCCGTACCGAAGATGATTCGAACTCCGGACCTCAGTGTGTGAGCTGAGTGCGCTACCGATCGAGCTATACATTATACAATCGTTAATTTTTTTTAAGCCAGTCGAGTAAGGTGTTCTTAAGAAATTAACGAAAATTCGTGAGATTGCAAACAGTATTGTTCGTGTGAAACTCGAAAAGTAAGTTTTTTTTTTTTTTTTTACTTCTTTACGTTATTTTTTAAATTCTCTTCAATCCTATATTTGATTTTGATTTTTTAAAAGATCTAATTTGATAAAAGTGGCACAAAATGACACACTGGCACCCCAACAGGACAAAATTAATACAAAAATACTTTTTATGAAGATTCACCAATATTTAGGGTTTGAAACCGATCAGAAAAGACATTCTTCAGGAATTGACCTGACTCCAACGATTCCAAGTTCTTAACTATTTCAATATATATATAGGATAATGTAATACCATTATCATATTCACACTGCCAGGCACTGCAATACAGCGGTATCTTAATACAGAGAACATTCTCGACATTTTTTGCATGACCAACTGTTAAGAGTAAGAAAGATTGGATTCGAAAAAGACATACCCAGTAGTTTTGCTATACTGCCTCTCAGCCATTACCTTCTGCTAGCGAGTCCCACCTCTTCAGCTGTCATGATTTTCTCCGCCTGCGTTCTGTTGCTTCAGCAACAGAACGGAGGAGCAGAACTCTTCTTCAGGCTGAGGGACTGACCACCACAGAACTACGTCTTCGAGGGTGATGGACTGATAACATCGTCTTTACACCACTACTGCTTCTGCTATCTCCTTTGTATTCGCCTCTGTGTAGGCGAAACGTTTCGGGATAGTTACCTAACAGTTGCATGTGTGTCTTATTAACATACTTTAGTAAAATTTCGAGTTTGAATGTTCTCGCACTAAACTTATGGAATGCATCATTAACATTTTAAAACTAATTAGAAGTATGAGTAAACAAAACGTTAACTCCTAATACTATGTGTACTATTTATAAAGAACACGCACACACTCGTCTATATGCACTTACATGTGTGTGTGTGTGTGTGTGTGTGTGTGTGTGTGTGTGTTACACAACCCGCACATAGAAGAGAGGAGCTTAAGACGACGTTTCGGTCCAACTTGGACAATTTATAAAGTCATACTAACGAGAAGGTTCTGTCTCTTATTCTCTTGCTTCTGAGCTCGCCAAAACCCTCACTCCCCTTCTTGGTACTTTTTCTCCTGCCCACCTCCGTCACTCTCAAAACTTCATTGAACGGGTTCGCTCTCTCCCAACCTGTAAGATGCTTAGTCTTGACGTTGAGTCCCTCTTCACCAATGTTCCTCTTGATGATGTCCTTGATTTTCTTAGAGAGCCAATGAAGAGTTTCTTCATCTCCTTATACCTACAGATGTCTTTCTTGATCTTATCCGCCTTTTTGTGGACTTTAATTCCTTTTCCTTCCAAGGTACATATTGGTCTCAAACCTTCGGTGTCGCTGTGGGCTCAACTCTCTCTCTCCTGTTCTTCCTACTGTTGATGTGCATCCTTCAATCTGGCTCCGCTATGTTCATAGCATCTTTGCTCTGTAGTCTCATGAACCTACTCTCTTCCAACCTTTTCTTGCTCTTAATAATCTTGCCTCTTCCATTAAGTTTAAAGGTGAATGGGAATCTAATTCCTTGCTTCCTTTCCTTGATGTCCATGTGCACCGCTCAGATACAAGTTTTGCCTTTTGTACTGCAAACCTATGCACAGTGGCATGTACATTCACTACTTTTCTTATCATGCTTCCTCTGTCAAGAAAAGTGTTCTTATCTCCCTCTTTCTTTGTGCTCAACTCATTTGTGATCCTCAGTCCCATGAATCAGAAATTTCTACTCTTCATAATTCATTTTCCCGTCTTGGCTACCCTTCCCATGTCATAGACTCGGCCTTCTCACGTGCTAAACGGAATTTCTTCTCTCCCAAACACTCCTGTTAACTCTTCTTTCCTCTGCCTTCCCTACATTTCCGGTCTTTCTAATCTCAACAACTTTCTCCGTTTTGTAGATGAATGGTTCAGAGAACCGACATGTTGATAAATTAGACACATATACAACTCTTGGGAATCTTTATTGAGGAAAACGTTTCGCCACACAGTGGCTTCATCAGTCCATACGAAGGACTGATGAAGCCACTGTGTGGCGAAACGTTTCCTCAATAAAGATTCCCAAGAGTTGTATATGTGTCTAATTTATCAACTTTCTCCGTTCCTTAGACATCAAACTTACTTTCCGCCAGACTAACTCTGTTCGCACTAATCTTGTTTATACCTCTCCTCCCTCTACAGATGCTGCTGATGTCTACTCTATTTCCTGTTCCTCTTGTCCTCTTCAGTACTTTGGAGAAATTGACCGATCTCTTTCTGACAGACTTAGGGAGCAAAAAAGTAGTGTTAGGCTTGCCGACACCAACAATGCTCTTTTCTGTCACGTCAGAGATCGCGGTCATCTTACTGACTGGTCTTCTGCTAAATCTGTCTACCCTACTTCCAACTTTCACAGTCGCCGTCTGGTTGAATCCTTCCTTATGCACAACTTTCCTTGTAAGAATCTTAGTCCTGGCTTCGTCTCTGTAGATGCCTTCTTTTCTCACTATATTGTAAAATGCTCCAAACTTCAGAACACCCGTGACTTAACCTGATTCCTTTTTCTTCTCCCTCTTCCCACTTTCTCTTACCTCGTTCTCCTTTGGGTTGTCTTCTGCCCTGGGTATTTGTTCCTTTATTATTTCCCCTCCCCTCTGTGTTCTTTTTCCTACCCTGTGTGGGCACCTCTCTCTCTTGCCGTGCTCCTCTTTCATAGTATTTGACTGGCTCCACCACTACTACCTTCTACCTTCACTACTACTACTACCACCACCACCACCTCCTGGCGTATATATACTCCCTCCTTCTCTCCCATAAGGCATAATAGCGTTCCAATCACGCTATTATGCCTTTTTTGTTATTTGTGTGTGTGTGTGTGTGTGTGTGTGTGTGTGTGTGTGTGTGTGTGTGTGTGTGTGTGTGTGTGTGTGTGTGTGTGTGTGTGTACTCAGCTAATTGTGGTTGCGGGGGTCGAGACTCAGCTCCTGGTCCCGCCTCTTCACTGACCGCTACTGGGTTCTCCCTCTTCCTGCTCCATGAGCTTTATCATACCTCGTCATAAAACTATGTATGGTTCCTGCCTCCACTACATCGCTTGCCATACTGTTCCACTTCCTAGCAACTCTGTGGCTGAAGGAATATTTCCTAACATCCCTCTGACTCATCTGAGTCTTCAGCTTCCAATTGTTACCCCTTGTTTCTGTGTCCCATCTCTGGAACATCCTGTCTCTGTCCACCTTGTCTATTCCACGCAGTCTTCTTTGCCCTTCTCCAATCTTCATGACTTTGTATTTGGCGGGGTTAAATTCTAGGAGCCAGTTTCTGAACCACGCATCCAGCCTGTCCAGGTCTGTTTGTAGACCTGTCTGGTCCGCATCTGATTTAATTCTCCTCATTAACTTCACATCATCTGCAAACAGGGACACTTCTGAGTCTATCTGTTCTGTCATGTCATTCATATATACCAAGAATAGCACTGGTCCCAGGACTGACCCCTGTGGGACCCCGCTCGTCACAGGCGCCCACTGTGATACCTGCTCACGGACCATGGCTCGCTGTTGCCTCACTGTTAGGTATTCTCTGATCCATTGCAGTATCCTTCCTGTTATATGTGCCTGATCCTCTAGCTTCTGTACTAATCTCTTGTGAGGAACTGTGTCGAAGGCCTTCTTTCAGTCCAAGAAAATGCAATCAACCCACCACTCCCTCTCATTTCTTACATTAGTTACCTTGTCATAAAACTCTAGGATTTGCCTTCCATGAATCCGTGCTGCCTGTCGTTTATAATCATGTTCCGCTCCAGATGCTCCACCACTCTCCTACTGATAATCTTCTCCATGACTTTGCATACTATACACGTCAGTGACACTGGTCTATAGTTTAGTTCTTCATTTCTGTCTCCTTTCTTAAAGATGGGGGACTACATTTGCCTTCTTCTATACTTCAGGTTGTTGCCCAGTTTCAAGGGAAGTGTTGAAGATTTTGGTTAGTGGCACATATAGTGTGTCTGCTCCCTCTCTAAGGACCCACGGAGAGATGTCTGTTCCCACCGTCTTTGAGGTATCAAGGTCATTTAGGAGCCTCTTCACCTCCTCCTCAGTTGTGTGTAATTCATCCAACACTTGTTGGTATATCCCTTGTTGGTGTACCCCACTATTTTGTCTTCCCAGTGTCCCTTCAGCCTCCACTGTAAATACTTCCTGAAATCTCATGTTGAGCTTCTCACATACTTCTTGGTCATTTTTTGTTAGCTCCCCACCTTCTTTCCTCAGCCTGATTACCTGGTCCTTGACTGTTGTCTTCCTCCTGATGTAGCTATAAAGAAGTTTCGGGTCAGACTTGACTTTCGATGCTATGTCGTTTTCATACTGCCGCTGTGTGTGTGTGCGCGCGTGTGCGCGCGTGTGTGCGCGTGTGTGCGCGTGCGTGTGTGCGTGCGTATGTGTGCGCGCGTGTGTGTATGCGTGTGTGTGTCTGGAAGGGGGAAGGTTGTTTCCAGCCTCATGACTCTCAATCAGGGCTGAAGCCAGACTAGTTCGCACTAAACTTTTCCCACAGCCTTCGGTACCGGCGGCCTCCGCTGCTGAGCACTCCTTACCCACTCCGACTTGATAGAAGAAAATTCTGAACTATCATTGCTACACTGGCTTCGTGAAGTCTATGACATCGGCTCTAAAAATATGTTTACATCCTGCTTTCACCATTTCGTTGTCCAGGTAATTTCATTTCTTGACCTGAATTTGAAGAAATAATTTCCTGACTTCTCTATGACTCATATGTGTTTTCTAATTCCACCTGTGTTCTTGTGTACCTGTATCCAGTCCCTCGAGCTGCTTCTCCTGTTCACCCTTTTAATTCCTTCGATTTTCAAGTCGTTGTCATGGGTTTCAAAAGGGTTTGCTTTGAATGTTGTATACCTGGAGGATGAGATTTCACTCCTGTTATTACCTCTTATGAATTTCTCTTCACGTGATTGTTGGTGTTTTCTCTACTTTTTATTTTCTGTTCTGTCAGTACCCTTTAACAGTGGTTCCTGTCTCGTATTCATGCCTCGTGCCATTCCTCTTTTCAGGGTCAATTTGATTGGGGATATTTTGCCGAGTGAAAACCTTCTACTACTACATACTTATCTTCTATACTTATCCTCTCTACTTATCCTCTCTACTTATCCTCTCTACTCATCCTCTCTACTCATCCTCTCTACTCATCCTCTCTACTCATCCTCTCTACTCATCCTCTCTACTCTACTCATCTCTACTCACTCATCCTCTACTACTCTATCATCTCTACTCATCCCCTCTACTCATCCCCTCTACTCATCCCCTCTACTCATCCCCTCTACTCATCCCCTCTACTCATCCCCTCTACTCATCCCCTCTACTCATCCGCTCGACCAGAGTTCCTAATAATTGCTCTGATCTCTTATTTTTCCGCCACCCATCTTTCTTAGCCTGTATTATCATTCACCTCATCAAGTCCAGAGATACTCAGCGAATAGTGTCTTCTTCGCTGTTTTTTTTTTTTCTTCGCTCTAGATTTTTCTTGTCTTTTGTTTAGAGTTCCTTTCATCATCCTCTTTCTCTTATACCTTCTAGTACTGTTTCTTTTCAAGTCATGTTGTTCCTCCATCAGTTTTTTATATCACCTTTCAGAATTAGAATCTTTTCTCCCACTACTTTTGTATTTTACTCCAATTCCTTGTTTTCCCTCCATTACTGTTTTCTTTAATCTCTTACCATAATGCATTAAACTTCCTCTTTCAGTCCTTTTCCATCTGGCATCTGAATCTGGCGAATGTAAAGTCTTTAGTCCCTTCCCTTGTCAGTATTATGCCTTCAGTTAATTTAGGAGAGAGCAATGAGCAGAAAAGTGGCATGGAAGCAATGCAACACTGTTATCAACATTTGTATTGTTCAAGGGGAATTAAATGCCAATTGGAACTCGTACAGGAGATTGGTACTATGTAGTATCATTGCCGGTTCAAATTCTGTGAATCCTTCATCAGTGAAGCATAATGCTGCTATATTGTCTCGCCAGTTTTATGAGGGAATCTGAATCTATGTAACTTACGTTTCCGACGCAGACAACAGTGTAAATAGTACTTAAACAGAAGACACTCTACCTACTTCCTCAACAGAACAATGTATGTGATTCTTAGACACAGAATAATATAAGTTTCAAAACAGAGGACAGAGTGATTGTTTTAAGAGAGGACACTGTAAATATTTTATAGTCTGAGGACACTGTAAATATCATACGGAGAGAGTACATTGTAAATGTTTAATAAACTGAGGATACCGTTTTTTTTTGTTTTTTTATTAACACATCGGCCATTTACCAACGAGGCAGGTTGACCCGAAAAAAAAAAACTTTCATCATCATTCACTCCATCGCTGTCTTGCCAGGGATGCGCCGACACTACGGTTATAAAACTGCAACATATTCCCACCCCTTTTCCACTTGCTGCTATCTAACACCCTCATGCACACTTACTGGAAGTCTAAGACCCTCGCACACGAACCTTCCTTCCAACTTTTCCAAGGACGACCTCTACCCCGCCTTAACTACACTACAAATTTATGCGCCCTCCAAGTCATTCTATTTTGTTTCATTCTCTTTAATGTCCGAACCACCTCAGCAACCCCTCCTTTTAGAAACCCCACACCTCCTCCTAATTACCAAGCTATGGATTCTCTGCTAGTTCACACTACACATTAACCTCAGACACGACATCTCCACTGCTTCCAGGCTTCTTGTTGCAACATTCACCACCCATGATTCCCACCCATATACAAAATGTTTTCATAAATATGGGGCCCTCTGCTAATGTTGACGCTACTACTGCCACCCTTACATTACTTCACATTTCTTCATTTTTTTTATATTGCTTCCTCCCCTTTTCTGATGTCAAATTAAACATTATTGCCACAGCTACTGTTCTCGGTGCTCTTAATACTAATAATATTACTATAGTTGTTTCTTCTTCAAAAAGTAGCTTGAGTAGAAATATTTAAGCTAGCATTGTAACTCCTGTTATTGCTACTGTTGATGTTATTGTTGCGTTTTCTGAGGCTTCAAATGTTATTGTTAGTATTGATGCTCTTACAAATACTATTTTTTGTTACTTATTTGTTTTACTATAACTACCACTGATAATATTGTCCCTTTCTGTTTCTTGTAATTTTCGAACACAAGCCTTGCAGTAAGTTTATATAACCGGCACAAACTATATTTTTTTTCTCTGATATTTTTCAAGGAACTTCCACGTACAAGAACACCCAGTCAGCATAACTGAGTAAACATGGTTTCTTATTTGAAGACACGTCTGCTTCAGCCTTCTGGTGTAAGCCAGTGTTCCCGCCAGCTTACACTGTAAGCCAGTGTTCCCGCCAGCTTACACTGTAAGCCAGTGTTCCCGCCAGCTTACGCTGTAAGCCAGTGTTCCCGCCAGCTTACGCTGTAAGCCAGTGTTCCCACCAGCTTACGCTGTAAGCCAGTGTTCCCACCAGCTTACGCTGTAAGCCAGTGTTCCCACCAGCTTACGCTGTAAGCCAGTGTTCCCACCAGCTTACGCTGTAAGCCAGTGTTCCCACCAGCTTACGCTGTAAGCCAGTGTTCCCACCAGCTTACGCTGTAAGCCAGTGTTCCCACCAGCTTACGCTGTAAGCCAGTGTTCCCACCAGCTTACGCTGTAAGCCAGTGTTCCCACCAGCTTACGCTGTAAGCCAGTGTTCCCACCAGCTTACGCTGTAAGCCAGTGTTCCCACCAGCTTACGCTGTAAGCCAGTGTTCCCACCAGCTTACGCTGTAAGCCAGTGTTCCCACCAGCTTACGCTGTAAGCCAGTGTTCCCACCAGCTTACGCTGTAAGCCAGTGTTCCCACCAGCTTACGCTGTAAGCCAGTGTTCCCACCAGCTTACGCTGTAAGCCAGTGTTCCCACCAGCTTACGCTGTAAGCCAGTGTTCCCACCAGCTTACGCTGTAAGCCAGTGTTCCCACCAGCTTACGCTGTAAGCCAGTGTTCCCACCAGCTTACACCGCAAGCCAGTGTTCCCACCAGCTTACACCGCAAGCCAGTGTTCCCACCAGCTTACACCGCAAGCCAGTGTTCCCACCAGCTTACACCGCAAGCCAGTGTTCCCACCAGCTTACACCGCAAGCCAGTGTTCCCACCAGCTTACACCGCAAGCCAGTGTTCCCACCAGCTTACACTGCAAGCCAGTGTTCCCACCAGCTTACACTGCAAGCCAGTGTTCCCACCAGCTTACACTGCAAGCCAGTGTTCCCACCAGCTTACACTGCAAGCCAGTGTTCCCACCAGCTTGCACTGCAAGCCAGTGTTCCCACCAGCTTGCCCTGCAAGCCAGTGTTCCCACCAGCTTGCACTGCAAGCCAGTGTTCCCACCAGCTTGCCCTGCCAGCCAGTGTTCCCACCAGCTTGCCCTGCCAGCCAGTGTTCCCACCAGCTTGCCCTGCCAGCCAGTGTTCCCACCAGCTTGCCCTGCCAGCCAGTGTTCCCACCAGCTTGCCCTGCCAGCCAGTGTTCCCACCAGCTTGCCCTGCCAGCCAGTGTTCCCACCAGCTTGCCCTGCCAGCCAGTGTCCCCACCAGCTTGCCCTGCCAGCCAGTGTCCCCACCAGCTTGCCCTGCCAGCCAGTGTCCCCACCAGCTTGCCCTGCCAGCCAGTGTCCCCACCAGCTTGCCCTGCCAGCCAGTGTCCCCACCAGCTTGCCCTGCCAGCCAGTGTCCCCACCAGCTTGCCCTGCCAGCCAGTGTCCCCACCAGCTTGCCCTGCCAGCCAGTGTCCCCACCAGCTTGCCCTGCCAGCCAGTGTCCCCACCAGCTTGCCCTGCCAGCCAGTGTCCCCACCAGCTTGCCCTGCCAGCCAGTGTCCCCACCAGCTTGCCCTGCCAGCCAGTGTCCCCACCAGCTTGCCCTGCCAGCCAGTGTCCCCACCAGCTTGCCCTGCCAGCCAGTGTCCCCACCAGCTTGCCCTGCCAGCCAGTGTCCCCACCAGCTTGCCCTGCCAGCCAGTGTCCCCACCAGCTTGCCCTGCCAGCCAGTGTCCCCACCAGCTTGCCCTGCCAGCCAGTGTCCCCACCAGCTTGCCCTGCCAGCCAGTGTCCCCACCAGCTTGCCCTGCCAGCCAGTGTTCCCACCAGCCTGCCCTGCCAGCCAGTGTTCCCACCAGCCTGCCCTGCCAGCCAGTGTTCCCACCAGCCTGCCCTGCCAGCCAGTGTTCCCACCAGCCTGCCCTGCTAGCCAGTGTTCCCACCAGCTTGCCCTGCAAGCCAGTGTTCCCTCCAGCTTGCATTGGAGAACTGGAAAGTACAGCTCGAATCTTAGCTCCTCTCCAAGTGTACACGGCAACAACATATCTTCAGTGGAAGATATATAGCTTTCGTGTACACGGCGGCCGTCACCCTGGAAAACAATAACACATTTAACATCATTCATGTAGTAACTATTCTGTCTCCGAGTGCTGGCACTCTGTTTCCCACTTCAAGGACTCAAAACGTGGTAACCCGTTTTCTGAACCTGTTCGTAAATCGCACTTTGCTCACAGTCCAGCATCACTATATGCTTTAAAAAAAAATAGCCATATCTTTGATATAACATACACTCAATCCTGCTGAATGTTGAAACTCCTAGAGTTTTCAGTACCGCCTCTCTTCATTTCCTGTGACGACATTTACCCCTCTTTCCTTCCACCCCAAGTGTATACCACCCGTAAGCCATTCCAATCAGTTCCACCATCTATAAATGCCAAAACGACCTTAACAAGCCCTCCTCAGCTCTCTGAATTACTATATCAATGGTTACTCAACATCTAATTCCCACACTCCCAATTCTCTGTACATTTTTGGACCCCTCATTGCTCTAAAAAAGGACATCTACACTTTTTGGAGCCTCCGTCTTGCTGCAACGATTAAAACTCATGACTCGCACCCATGATCAGAAACATTGCCCCCTTTTTTTTGGCCTCCATAACTAAATTTTTCTTTCCACAGATTCTTTGACGCACTACCTTTTCCCATTGTCCACAGTTATTATGATTAGCCTAAGTGTCTTTCACAGACTCATCTGCTAACGTGTACACTCCCAAATATATAGTACATTCCTCATTTTGTGTAATATATTAATTCCATACTCCATTCCTTCAGTCTAATACTCAGCCTTGCATTTACTAGATATTTTGCTATTATCCTCACCTTACTATATTCTCTATAACGTTTTATTTCCTTCTTTTACATACCTTCTCAAATTCATGTACTAACCTAAGCAATTTTTCTTCAGAGTCCCTCGAAAGAGCTGTATAATCAGCAAAGAGAAATTTTTGAATCTCTTCCTTTTCTATCAGATTTTTTTTCTCTTAATCTCACACCTCTACTCAACACTGTAGCATTCACGTCTCTTACAACGTCTAACATATATTAATTAACCACGGTGATATCATTCATCTTTATCAAAGAGTATCTCTGAACACAAACCATGTCGAACCTTTAAGCGGAAAGGTCTATGGCAGCAGAAGACCACATGGGGTTCCAATACTGTCAGCTAAGAACAGGAAACTGAGGCTACAGTAGGCATAGGCTCTCCATAACAGACAATTAAAAATTAGAAATATGTCGGTTTGTCTGATGAATCGTGATTTCTGCTGTGACATGCAGAAGGTAGGGTCAGAACTTGGGATAAGTAGCATAAATCCAAAGATCCTTTTTGCCCCTGACAACGATTCTGGCTGGTGGTGGTGGAGTAATGTTGTGGGGATGTTTTCGTAGCAAACAATAACAAATGACCAGTCTACCTAGGTAAAGTTGTTGACCACGTGCATCCTTTATGACCACAGCGTACCCATCTTTCCATGGGTTCCTCCAGCAGGATAGCTCACCGTGTAACAAGGCACATGCCATCTCAAGCTGGTTCCATGAACATAATGTGTTCAGTGTGCTCCAGTGGTTTCCAAAGTCACTAGATCTCAGTCCAATAGAGCAGCACCTTTGGGCTGTGATGGAACAGGAGATTTGCACCATGAATATTCACTCGACAAATCTGCAAAAACTGCGTTATGCTATCAAGTCAGCATGGACCATAATCTCCAAGGTGAGTGTCTCCAGCACGTTGAATCCATGCCACGAAGAATTCAGGTTGTTCAAGGGGTCTAGTCCTGCATAGTACTGAAAAAGTGTATCTAAGTGGCCAGTGAGGTATATTGAACTACAACAACCCCAAATTTGTATCTCCTGTTTTAAAATCATAGTAGCACTCTGTCTCAGTAGCTCTGTTTTTGTCATTCCATGCACATCTCACACACTTGCTCTACTTTCACATGAGGTTAATCCTTACTCCTTTAAATGTTCCTCCCTGGCCAGTACATAAAACCACTGCCTCCCTCTCATTTTCAACATTTAACTGCTCCTTAAATAAATTTCTGCGCTTTCTAATATCTTCACCTTCCCATTCTAACCTATTTTGTTTCCTATTCTTTCAACTTGTTAAAAATCTCTAAAACTTTTTCTTACAGCAAAAACTGCTGATAAATACTCAAATTCTCCTTCTTAACTCACAACTCTCTTACCCTCCATTTCTCTCTCCTTACTTTCTGCCTTCCATGTACCATGTGTACATTGTAAAATTTCTCATTCTACTCAGCATTTCACCAATCATTCGTCTCTCCACTCGTATTCGCCATCCTAAACAGACAACTTCTGCACACTCTATCCTTGTAAAAATTGCTGATTTACTCATTCCTAAGAAGAATGGAAGTTAACTGGTTTACTGTAGGGGTTGAGAAATTCGTGTGTTCCTTGTTACTAGCACTAACTCTAGCACAAGATAGCCAAACGCTGGGATGTGTGACGGGTACATTCGTGTATTTCAGTGATGCTGACCACCAATGTCTTCTTGACCAGATCCGTGTACCTGAATGATGCTGGTCAGTTTGGGGTGTCCTGAAGCCGATGTCAGTGTATCTCAGAGATGATGGCCCACCAGTGCTGTCTTGATGACAATATCAGTATATCTCAGTGATGCTGGCAATACCTGGATATTTTGACAACCAGGTGTTTGTATGTCATTCATGCTGGCACACCAGTTTTGTCTTACGGAGCCGGTTTTTACATCTCAGTAATGCTGATCCGTCAGTGAAATTTAGACGACAAAGTTTGTGCATCGCAGTGATGTCCCACTAATGAGGTTTTGACGACCACCTCTGTGTTTCTCAGTAGCGCTTGCCAGCCAATGTAAACTTAGATAAGATTTTATTTCAGCATTATACAGTGTTTTTATTTGAGGTAAATGACGTTTAGGTGTGCATGCAGAAAGCCCCATAATATGCAGAGCATTTTGGGTAAACGTAAGACTAACTAAAGATTCATAAGGGAACGATAAATTGAGTTTTTTGCTTAAATTATCTTAGGTGGTTGTAAATATATATTTAGGAGTTAGAAAAATACAAGAGAATTGAATATCATATTAGTACATGCTATATGGCTTTTATCAAGTTTAATTATTTAAAGAATTACATGGTCTCTGTATATCAAGGACACTATCCCGCCAGTGTGATCTTGACAATCTGATATATTTATCTGTTGACCCACCAGTGTGGTCTTGATGACTGGGTCTGTGTATATTGGAGACAGGGGCTTGAGCAACAAGTTCTGTGTATGTTTGTGATGCTGACATACCAGTGTGGTCTTAATAGCCAGTGTCTCAGAGATGCCAAGCTGCTATTTCTGTATTCATGACAACTGGCTCGGCAGTGATGCATCGTTCCATGCTCCTGATTATTATTATTATTATTTATTATTATTATCAAGGGGGAAGCGCTAAACACGGAGGATTATACAGCGCCTGGGGGGGAGGGGATGTGGAAGGCATTCAGGCTTACTTCGGGGAACTGGAGCACAGATCCAATTCTCTAAATCAAGAGCCCCTCACCAACATCAAAGAACCTTCCTTGAGGGGTCCATGCTCCTGAGAAGGGGACAGAACGGCCACTAGACTGTGTGCACCAACCTCAACACGATTACTGTGACACTCTCTCCAATTGCCAAGCCCTTCTCCGTTTCTTCTTCTCATGAACATTTGCTGCTAACTTCCTCTGCTACTTTATTATACATTTGCATAACATTTATCATCTCCACTACCGACAACTTTTCATGACTTTCACAATATAGAAGGATGGGATTAATAACATCACTAGAGGGAAATGGAAGACTGAAGGGTAATGGTTTCTCTTGTTGTTGAAGTGTATAACTGGGGCATTTCCCACAGCACCTTCATCTATTAAACGAGAGTTTACTAGAGTTTACTCGATCTGCTGGAGGACACCTTGAGATCCATCTTATCACTGGCCAATGATGATGTCTCTGAAGACTCGTCTAATAACAAATAGTTCTTAATTAAGTTATGCTCTGTATGAGCTGTGAATTAATTGTCGTGTGGAATGGTCAGATGAGAGGAGACATGCCAGCAAATTTGTAGAGGCAAGATTTCCAGTGTCGACAAACTTCCAATATTAAGACTCCTATGGAAACACGCTTATGAACCATAATTTATAATCAGTATTATTATTCATTAAGATATATTGGTTGTTAATTTATTTTAAAGTTTAAATGATTATCATTTCTTGGAGCTCATTGAAAAATGAGACATTGTTTGCCTTTCTTCGGTTAAATTTCACAAATAACATCTCATAATTCTTATTAACCTTTTTTAAGTCCCAGTGACCAAGCTTCTCTGTTCTCCTTGTATGATACTGCTGCTGCTCCTTCCTAACACGAAAACCATTTATTTCCCGTACACGGATCGAGGTCTTTCCCAGTATCTCTTATCCATTGTTTTTACCCCCCTTATTTCATATACATTCTTATTTAAAAAAATTTGTTCACTACAATTTTAGAAATAAGACTAAAGACACATTCCTCTAAGGAAAAACAAAAGATGTAAACTGGAAAGAGAGAGAGACTTCCTCAACAGGTAAAGACGAAAAATCACAGCTTCTCAAGGGGAATAGACTATTCTGTTCTTTGATCCTTTTCCTGACGAATCATTTAATGAAAGCGCACTTCTTGTGCACATTGATATACAGTATCAACAATTTTTTGCTTGTTCTCTGTTGCATTATACTTCAGCTCGTATTTATTTGCACAAATGGTGTACAGTTTCCTCTATATCTTAATCCCTCCCGTGCATTCTGTATCTCAGATATTGTGTTTTTAATTTCTTCTCTTCCGCCGCCCATCTTGTTGGGTGATTTTAACGCTCGCCATCATCTGTGGGAAGGGTCCCACTGTGACGCTCGTGGTGATCAGTTGGAGACTCCGCTCACTTCTCATCCTCTTCATGTTTTAAATACGGGTACTCCTACCCATTTTGACTCTCGCAATCAGTCTCTCTCCTGTTCTTCGTCAATTTCACTTGATTTCGCTTGGTCTGTTCTACCAGATTTACATGAGTTATCACTTTCCTATTCTTCTTACTTCTACATATTCCTGACTGCTTCGTAGCCCTCGTTGGCAATTTGCACGACTGGATTGGTACTTATACTCTCATCTTACCACCTGTTGTGAGGACCTCTCGTTCTCTACTGATGAACTGACACATCAATTTTCGACCTTAGTTTTAACTGTGGCGACACGTTCTATTCCCCAAACCTCAGGTAGGCATTCTCAGACATGTATACCATTGTCTCCTGCATGCGCCCGTGCAGTGCGTTTGAAACATGCCTCGGAGCGTCTGTTGGATTTTAAGTGGGCAAGGGCAGGTGCTTGCCGCGTCATCCGCGACGCTAAAAGCACTTGTTGGCGAGACTTCGTGCCTACCATTACCTCGTCTTGCCCTGTGTGTGTGATTTGGAAAAAGATGCGGAAGTGGCAAGTACACACTGGGCTGCTGGAGTTAATGTCGCAGAACCTCTAGAAGTTGCCATGGAAATCGGATACTATCTTGTCCATATCTCTCAAGGGCTTAACCTTTGTCCCTCATTTCTTGCGACTAAGCCTGCAAGGAACAATTGCCCTTAGATTTCTCTTCTAACTGAATGGAGCAGTGTAACGTGCCTTTTAGTGTCCTAGACTTAGAGTCCACGCTTTAAATTTGCCAGCGGTCGGCAACAGGATCTGATAATATCAATATCGGTATCCTAGAACAGCTCCATTCTACGGTGCTTCCAGTTCTTTTACGCATTTTCAATCTTACCTGGGACCGAGGGGTTCTCCCTCAACAATGGCAATCTGCTATTGTACTAACTTTTCGCAAACTGGGCAGCTCAGGGTTTGATACCTCCCACTATCGTCCCATTTCCTTGACCAATGTAGTCTGCAAGGTGATGAAACAATTAGTAAATAGACATCTGATGTGGTTCTTGGAGACTCACAATAGTCTTTGCCCTCACCAATATGTCTTTCGCAAGGGCCGCTCTGCTTTAGACCCCTTGTTCGCTCCACTTAGATACGTATATTCGGAATGCCTTTGCTAACAAACACTCCATCCTAGTGGTCTCTCTTGATCTACAGAAGGCATATGACACCACTTGGAGGTATAGCATTCTCGCCCAAGCCCACTCTTTAGACCTCGGCGGTAATCTACCAAACTTCCTTTCTGCTTTCTTATCCGACAGACATTTTCGGATCCAAGATGAGGGAGTCCCACAAGCCTGTGTCCTTAGCTCTATTCTTTTTCTCTTAGCTATAAATGACCTACTTTCTGTTCTTCCTTCGCATATTTGAGGATGATTTCACTATAGCTTACTCAGGCGCTGACCGTCGTCTAGTAACAACCTCCCTTCAAGATGATTGACCGCGTTTCCCATTGGACCACTTCTCATGGCTTTAAATTTTCTAGCACAATAACCCGTTTAATTACCTTCACCAGACGTCCGCTTATCCAGATACTCCATTGTACTTAAATGGTTCACGTATTCCGGAATGTGATATGGTCAAGTTTCTTGGCCTGCTCTTTGATCGCCGGTTGACATGGAGACCTCATTGTTCTTCTTTAAAGGTAACTTACCACGGTGCCCTGAATCTCTTTAAAGTTCTCGCGCATCATTCATGGGGAGCAGATCGTCGCACTTTCCTGCGTTTTCATTCCACTCTAGTCTTGTCCAGGCTGGATTATGGTGACCAAGTCTATTCTGCGGCCTCTCCCGCAACTCTTTCTAAGTTACATCTCATTAATCATCAAGGTCTCCGCTTATACCTTGGTGCCTTTCGTTCATCCCCTGTTGAAAGCCTCTATGCAAAGGCGAATGTTCCTTCCTTACCTGATGGCCGTGATGCTCATTGTCTTCGTTATTTTTCCTCGTTTATAATCTTGGTGTTCCTTCTACATATAGGTTAGTCTCAGACATTAGTAGGAACCCACTGTTTGTTCGACGCCCCTGCCTACTCAGACCGTTTTCTCTTCGTCTTCACTCCGGTCTCTCCAGTTGCCTCCCTTGTACGTTTATTTACCGTCTGCCTTTTCCCATCTCTCTTGGGAAGTCCCAACGTTCCGTGTCTGTTCTCCCCACTACTGTGGCCAAAGCTTTCTTACCTATGCCTGCTACTTGCTTTCTTTCTCTGGAGCACTTCCGGTCACATCCTCATGCCATTGCTGTTTATGCAGATGATTCTAAATCTTCTGATGCTGTTGGGTTCGTGGCAGTATTTCCTGATGAAGTTGTCCGAGGCTACTTGTTAGACTCTGCTAGTATTTTTACTGCTGAGTTATATGCCATCCTCATAGCGCTTTTTCGCGTTACATATGTCTCTTTCGACGTTTGTGATCATTTCGGATTCCCTCAGTGCTTTACAAGCCATTAAACAATTTGATTCGCCTCATCCAGTAGTCCTTCGTATTCATCAATAGTTGCGCCGTGTGGCTAGCAAAAATAAAGATGTCGTTTTCTGCTAGGCGCCTGGACACGGTGTGCAGGGTAATGAGCGAGAAGATGATGCCGCTGCTGCGCGGTCAACGGTGCATGATCTTTCGGTTTCCTATAGAAAATAGAGGCATTCCGTTCAGAGACTTTTCCAGTCATCTCGGCCCGTTTCTGCAGACGTTGGCTACAACGGTGGTCGGGCATGCACTGTAACAAATTGCGCTCTAGTAAACCGCATTTAGGTTTTTAGCCATCTTACCACTGTTGCCGTTCTCGGGAGATTGCACTCTTCCAGCTCCGCATTGGTCATACACGCCTTACCTATGGGAATCTCATGGATAGACGCCCTATTCCTCTCTGTGAGGTTTAACGGGTCCCTATTTCGGTTCTTCACTTCTCTATTGCCTGGTTTACCAGCGGGCTCACAGGATTTACCTCCAAGGACACCGCCGCCGCCCTACCACTCTTACTTCATCTTCTCTACTTGCAGTCGACCCCTCCTTTGACTCTGTCCCTTTTTGACTTTTTGTCAGCAACTGCCTTATTATGCTAACTTTGACACATTGCCCTTAGCATCCTTTCCGTCCCTTGTCTTCCTTCATCTCTGATCCCCTCTCCGGCTAGCTGTTTATAACCTCCGCACTATTTGCTGCCCCGCAGTGCTGTTTGACCCTTGTCGGTCTAGCGCTTTCTTTGATTATAATAATACTCAAGATTAGACATGGACATGAGCAAAGAAATGAATGAGAACTTAAGTCTCAATATGACTGTTTAATGATCCTTTAATTAGGCTAAATCTCTGGCATAACTCTAATTCAACTTGACTTTGAAAAACTCATGTACTCTGTCACAGGCCCAGGATCGTGGAACTCCGTGGTCATCAAGAACTGCAAGAAACTTTCATCTCTTGCCTTAAATAAACTATGGAGAGGGAGCCTGGACACGGAGGTTATCCCACAGTCGCTAAAAACAACGGTTGCTGCACAAAGCGCCCCATAATAGTACCAACCAATCAGCTAACTGTGCAAACGCTCCTTTAGAAGTATCCAACAAGTGAGTTGCACAAGTCCCATACCACGGACAGGTTAGTGTCCAGTCTGTCACTCCCCAGAGGTTTACCTGGAGAGTTTACCTGGAGAGAGTTCCGGGGGTCAACGCCCCCGCGGCCCGGTCTGTGACCAGGCCTCCTTAGGTCAGTGTCCCAGGATGCGACCCACACCAGTCGACTAACACCCAGGTACCCATTTTACTGATGGGGAACATAGACAACAGGTTAAAAGAAACACGTCCAATGTTTCTACTCTGGCTGGGAATCGAACCCAGGCCCTCGCCGTGTGAAGCGAGAGCGTTAACCACCAGGCCACCAGGTGGCAGCAAAGCAATTTCAGAGATAGCAATAACGTCATAAATTATTAACTTTTCTCTTTGAAAAAGTTCTAAGAAGCATTGTTAACCACGTGGATGTCCAACAATTACACAACCCAGGGTAACATTTGTTTAGAGAATGTTGCTCCTGCCTTTCACAACTTCTGGACCGCTACGGCACAGTAGTCATGCACCAGAGGACAATCAGAACGCAGATATAGTATACATAGACTTTACAGAAACCTTCGACAAGTGCCAGCATGGTGTTATAACGCACAAAATGCGTGCTAAAGAAATAACTGGAAAATTGGGAAGATGGATTTTTAACTTTCTAACCAATTCAACACAGAGTCATGTTCAATAGAGCTAAGTCGGAGGCTGCCAGAGTGAAAACCTCTGTTACACAAGGTACCGTATTCACCCCCATTCTTTTCTTCATCCTTATTTCTGACACAGGCAGAGGTGTCGATCATAGCACAGTGCTTTCCTTTGTAAACGATACCAGAATCTGCATGATATTGTCATCTACTGAGGACACAGCAAATCTTCAATGGTCCGCGGAATACAAAATATTAAATGAGAAATTTTAGTTACTCCGTTATAAAAACACTTGAAAAAAACAATAGCTAGAACGAAATGTAAAACTAATTCTTACCACACAATAGTGTGGAAAATCTCACCACGATTATGATCTTTAAGACATCTGTGCACTCACGGCTCCACTCATTGCAAACGAAACTGAAAATATAGAAAACGTACAGAGAACCTTCCCTGCAAGTATAACTTCAGTCAAGCGCTTTAGTTACTAGGAACGCTTGAAGTCCATGGAATGCAAGCGAGAAGCTAAATCATAATCTATACCTGGAAATTCTATTGGAACTGATGCCAAATCTGCACACAGAAAAATCTTTTCCTTCAATTGTGAAAGACTCGGCGGCTAACGGTGCATCATACCCCCAATAAAAAGGTGAACAGATACCAAAAGTCAGTGCCCAATAAGCCGGTTTGTACGTTGGACTGCGTAGTAGCCTTGTTAATCAAGCCCCTGATCTACTGGGATGTCTGGTCGAGGAGTGGACAGCAGTTGCGTTGACCCCCGGAACAACCTCCAGGTAGACTTCAGGTTCTACGACCTAAGTATTAGTCGTCGCATTTCTGGAAGTCGTCGTCCTCAACCTGTTTTCTCATCTTCCTCACTGAGCTTCACTCATAAGATTGTTTTAATTGTGACTTGACACAGATTTCCTTTTTGCAATGTTACCTTCCATTTTTTCTCCTTTGATGAACTCTGTAAAGTTTTATGCTTATTCGATGAATACTTTCATTGTAGGATAATTAAAAATATATTTTCATTATGTTTAATTAGGTAATACTTATTAAAAACTTTTGGGCTTATCAATACAAATCACTTCTCCCTTACTTCCACTTCCTCACAAGATTACTTTTCATTAAAGGTAATAGCTATCAATAGTGGTGGAGTGTTTCGTGGAAAGAAATTCAATGTGCTTCTAAGTAATGCTTTGCAAGATATTGTGTTGCTAAATAATGTTTCAATATCGCTTCCTCTAAGAGATTGTTTCATAGATGTATATGTAAAGGTAATATGTATCCTGGAAATTAACAAAAAGCCACAATACCGTAACTGGAACAATACACAAGTAACTCGCACATAGGAAAGAGGAGCTTACGACGACGTTTCGGTCCGTCGTAAGCTCCCTTCTATATGCTGGTTATTTGCGCATGTATCCTGGTAGCTTATTGAATCCTCTGGAGTACCTCCGTCAAGAGGTAAGAGGTTTCAGGATGTGTCCAGAGCACTATCTTCTTAAAGGTAATGTGTTTCGACAGGGTAACATAGTGTTAATGTCCCTTAGTATGTTAAGGTTGAACATCATTCCTAAAGGAAAAGTATTTCGGTGAAGTGTATGTTGCTGGTAGTACCTTCTCCAGCATGTAGTGTGCCTTTGTGATAAAGAAACCAAAGAACCTGTTTCAAGGGTGTTTCGTGTTAGTGTTTTCGAGAGTGTCCGCAGAACATCCATCAAAACTTTCAAAAAACTCTCCAACACTTAACAACATCCATTAATCCATTACCATTAATCATCACTTATCAGCATCCACTAACACCCATTATCTAACAACACCCACAACTCCCTAACACTTATTAATACCCACGAACACCACATCCATGAATATTACCCAACATACAACAACACATCCATGAACATTAATCAGCATCCAACAACACATCCATGAACATTAATCAGCATCCAACAACACATCCATAAGCATTAACAAGCACCCTACACCACATCCATAAACATTAACCACCATCCAAACCTTCCAAAATCCATTAACCCCTCAACACTTGCCATCACCTGCCATACTCTCAAAAATCCAACAACACTGTCAACCTCCAACACCTTCCAACACCCACGAGTACATAATACCTCCCAACACCCACCACAGCAATGAGTCAGAACCAGACATCAACCACTAAACCTTCACATGAAGTAAAACTATACACAGTTAATTGACTTAACATTATGTTATCAAATCCAGTCCATTAAAGTGATATCTACTGTGACAAATCCGATTAATGGAGTGTCAAATACACGTTACTATGTTCGTGTGATGTCCAGAGATTCCTTCTAATCCTCGTAACCAGTTTCAAATGAGATATAAACTAGAATATTGACAACCAGTTAAAAAATAAGTACTTTTGGGACCAGTTGGCTACATTGATGCATTATATAAATACATAGCCTCTACCCCATCTTTGCTCAGGAATATTGTTTACAAGACTAGGTGCTATGCAAACAAAGGTTACTCAATGCCTTGGAAATGGAAGATAATCAGGTATGATCTCAAGAAGAGAAGAATAGTTTAAAATGAGTGAAAAAAGAGGCATTTCACTAAAACCAAAGTCCTGCTCCTGAAGGACCCATTACCCTGGAGGTAATGTCTGAAAGAGATAAGCAAAGGAAATATTGGCAAGTATATAACAAACTGGGTTAGAAATGAATTAACGTAATTTTCCACATTGCACTGAGTATATTCACATAAGATATCACGGACACTTTTTCATCGCATGTAATACTCGTTTTAGAATTAATAATTAAAAGAGGCAAAACAATGGTAAAAAATATATATACAATATAAAACTCGTTTTGAAAGCTATATATATAAGGGGAAATAAGGGAATAAGAAGGCTTTAAAAAAATTCAAACTATTTGTTACTAACTATAAGTTAATAGTGTTTTCCGTTATCATTATCATAAACTGCATAAATATCTATTTCTATGAATAAATTATTAAGTTTTTACAAAATGTGAATAAACCATTATCTAAACTTTTCGTTTGAATACTATTACTTAAGCAGTTTGCTTATTAAACTTCAGTCGGCTTCAGAAAATTTGTAGAGAATGTCAGGATAATTTTCTGGCCGTCTTTACAATATATATAATATTTTCTGAGGTTTCAGTGTGACCATCCAGAGGGTAAATGCTTGCTGCATACATGACTCGCGAGATTATGACGTTATACTAAGTGGTACAGATATGTTAATGTTTTATGTCTAATACCAAAGAAAATAAACCATTTCCCTGTTAAATTAAATAGTTTAGCTAATTCCATAAATTTTACTGTTAAGTTGGGGGAAAATAACTTATTGCCTTTTT